>NC_084967.1:10575563-10720563 GCF_949316205.1 Platichthys flesus | reverse complement strand
AACTATTGAGGCTTGTGTGTGCGTGCACGCTCTGACATACTTTTAGTTGCCTGATGTTATGTGAGATTATGTGTTTGCCTGACTGATTACAGCACATTATGATCTATGAAGACATGCAAGTTCATTTATTTAATGCCTAAATAGTGCATGAAATTGATATGTTACTGAAATGAGTACAGATGTGTGTGTTCATATGTGATTCTCTCCCTGACTAATTTTCCACTTCGCATACAGCTGCGTCTTTCTGTTTTAATATTCATATCTATGGCTATAACTCATTTTTCCTTGCTATTAATTGATAAATGGTGAAACCAAATTAAGTATAAAATTTAATTTCTCTTAAAATGAATAATCAAAATCATCCCACAGTTAATACAGTGTGGGCCGTATCACACTAATCGAGAGGTGCTCCAGTTAATAACAGTGGTTTAATGCTGTCAGATAGGAAAAGGCCTCCACAACTTTGTATGTTTATCCTTGCTTCCCCTCACTTCACTTTCTTTTAAAAGATTGATCTGAATAACATTCAAATACAGAGGCAATCCAGAGAGAAGAGAAAACATGGAAATAAAATGAATTTAAGATGGTAGCAGAAAATTACAATATATTACAATTGATTTTCAGTGCAGTCACGCACCTTAGTCCCCTGAGATTGTTTATTATGCAGAAAATACGTAGGTTCAAGGTCCCAGGTTCTCAAGCAGGACACTCGCCGTTACTTATTTTGTCTGAGCATCTAAAAGAAATCTAAAAAATTGGTTTCTAAAGACAGAAAAGCTTCAAAATGCCAGAGCCCATAAATATTTTGGTTCTTCTTTCAGTAAAGTATGAAGCATTTGAGCACGTCCAAACATTTGAGATTGTGTGCACATTCTTGCATGTTTCCCTCACACGGGTCGGTCAGCGAGTGCATGTCTAAGGGAGGAGATGTAGTTGGCATGGCGAAAGATGGACTGACCACAAAGGGAATATTTAAAAGATGCTGTGTGTCTGTGTCTGTCGGTCTTCAATGAAATCCTAGAAATGTCAGTGTCAAGTCGCTCTGTGTGTGAGATGCATATGGTAACACAGTGAAGAAGAAGAACTAAATCAAATAAGATGTTCATGAAATAAAATGTGTCTTTAATATGAAATAAAGACAAAGCAGAGTCTGCCCTGGCCGTCATGCAACACAAACCAGAGCTACCACCGTTTGTTTGTACAAGTATATACTTTATTTATGATCTTAATCTGCTGCTCTGTCCCTTTCTCTTCCTTCTTTTCCTCAATATCTAAGAAATGTTTTTCTTTGCCTCCCAGCTCATTCTTCTCCTTCCTTTCTCCTTTAATCTTGTCCTGTCTCTTTTCAATGTTGATTAGCGATAACTGCAAGGGCATCTCTGCCTTTTATAACCTATTATTTTTTTTTTATCTTATATTTACTTCTGCTTTCATTACTGCAACCTACTCTCAGCTGTATTTATTTTTTAATCTCTGGAAATTCACCATGACTCGTTTGTTGCTCAGGTTATTTGTGACGCAGTCTGAAAAAGCCTCGGGGCATTGAAGTGACGTTGCGGACACACACACACACACTGACACACACACACGCATGCACATACACACACATTATAGACCCCTATTTTGTGTGACTCAGGCAAAGTCGTGTCATCTTCTCCTCGTGTCAGCTTGATGGTGGTGATACAAACCTGCCAACACGCTCAGTCAAGATGACATAAACATACTGTTGGATGTTTCAGTCAGCAGGTCACTTCACTCACTCAGATTTCAGATCAAAATTCAATCTCTTTGAGCAGTAGTGACAACAACCACAACAAGAAAACAGGAGATAATAATATACATATACAACAATATACATTTAATACTACATAATGTAAATGTAATGAGATAAATAAAAAACGTAAAGTAAAGTCATTAAGTAAAAGTACATGTTAAGGGCGATTTTGAAGCAGACAATATTTCCAGTCTGAGTTCCTCAGGTAAACTTTGCCAGTGGCTTGAGGCCTACACAGCAATGGCCCTGTTACCTTTGGTCTCCAGTCTTGACTGAGTAATAATCTAACTGGGTCTTCTCGAAAGATCTAAGACTGCGTACTGGTGGAGTGTTGACTTAGAAGTTCAGTCAAGTAGCTTGATAATAAGCTCAACCCTGCATCACATTACCAGATCTTACCTGTTCTTGAGGTATCTACTCTCTCTCTCCCTTCAGCATCTTCAGTGCACCATCCAGGCTTTACAAGATGAGGTCCGAATCCAACGCGATCTCAACCACCTCTTACAGTCGGACTACTCGGACTCTGGGCACCTCGGAAACCACGCCTTCTCCCCTCAAGACATGACAGAGGACAACTTCCTGCGTCTCCACGCTGAGTACGAGCGGCAGGTCAAAGAGCTCTTCCTCCTGAGGAAGACGGTGGAGGAAATGGAGCTGAGGATAGACACGCAGAAACACACCCTGACTGCCAGGTAAACACCGAGGACACAGACAGGGGGGAGGTTTGGCTCCTTTCTGATATCCAATTTTAAGCCTCCATTATGTTAAAATCCATAATATTCTTGTCCAACAGGGATGAGTCAATAAAGAAGTTACTGGAAATGCTGCAGAGTAAAGGCCTGTCATCACGGGCAACAGAGGAGGACCACGAACGTACGAGGCGACTGGCCGATGCCGAGATGACCATCCACCAGCTGGAGGGCCTGCTGGAGCGAAAAGACAAGGAGATGCTACAACTCAGAGAGGTGTGTGTCTGTGTGTGTGGGAAGAGAAAACAGAGGGCATTCAAGGTTTCCCCCCTTGCATGAGTGAGTGTGTGTTTGTGTTTGTGTGTGTACAGCCAGATGTGAGTGTAAACATCTCAAACCCTGTCATATTCAAGCAATGCCCTTGGCTGGTTCCACTCCTGGCCGATAATTTAGCTTTAACAAACAACAAAAACATTAACAGACACACACTAACACACCCACACACACACACACACACACAATTCTCCAAGTTCGCTCTCTCAGCTGTTACTGAGACTATTGCAGTATTCAATAGCTCCATCTATTGGTTGGATGTTGTTATTACAAAACAAATGTAAAAAAAATAATAATTTGGCCCGTGCAAAGACAGTTTCAGCTTATAAAAAGTCTTCAATGCACTTTCATAAATTTTTTCAGGGATAATTTTAATAATTTCCGATATGACATACCTTTTAATTATAATTTAATTATTTCAAATGGTACAAAGTTTTATTGAAACTGGACTGAAAGACCCTAGGGAACCCTCGACAAACATCTTGTTCAGAATTTATCTGAGTACACTCGGTCGTAATTAACATAAGTCATTCATCAGTAAATGTAGTGTGTTTAAAGGTGCAGGAACCCTTATTTCTGTCTATGCAGATGCAAATAAGACTGTTTTATCTCTTGATTTTAGTGACGAAATACATTATAACATTAAACTGCATGTGTGATGATAAGGATTGTCTTTAAATAGTTTTAATTCAGACAAATCTGTAAAGCACCAATAAGTTGACAAACATTCAGTTCAAAAGTTCATAAATCAGCTCTAAATGCACCATGGACCCCGGCTGAGAAATGTGCATAAACCCTCCACCACAAGTGATGCATCATTATAGATTGTTGCTTCTCATTGCATCAGAGTTTCTTTTATTTTGTCAAAAATGGGTTTAATTACAAAACAGAGAAAAAAAGACAAATCAGATTTTTTGCTTCAACACTTGGCTCCATCTTTTCTGCTTTTACCTCCGACACTGTAGAGGTAATGACCGTCATATCTGTGTGTATGTGCGTGTGTGTGTGTGTGTGTGTGTGTGTGTGTGTGTGTGCGTGCGTGTGTGTGTGTGCACTCATGAGTTTTCATACTATTGCCTAAAGCCACTAGCATCCTAGCGTTCCTTTCACATACATGTGTTTCTATGCTTCTCGGCTCCTGCATTAGCTTTGTCGGCCTCTCACTGAGTTTCCTCAAAAGAAAAGCAGTGATGCATACACTGCTGCATCCTCCCCTCTGCTTTCATCCCCTCCCTCGCTCGCACTCTTTCTCCCTGTCCCCTTTTTGTGTCACTACATCACCACACTCCCACTTCTTTACTTTTCTCTTCATTTGCCTAGTTGTGAACCACAGCCAGGCAGACAGAGCATCCCTGCGTGTAGCTCAGTAAAATAGCTCAGATTAAATTTTGATTGAATTGTGATTTAAGTTATATATTATTTTACGAGAGGTTTCTGCTGCTGAAGGAGACTAAAGCTTTGTAGCTGGGACTACTTTTTTTGAACAAGCATCATTTCAGGCCATCAGATCAGATCATTCATTCAGATTTGTTGCTGAGACGGTCTCTGTCAGCTTCTGTGGTGGCTCGCCTCCCTGTTTGAAGGATGTGGGACGGACGCATCGACCCGCGGAGGCTCAAAGCCAGCGCCTGCGCGAGAGGGAAACATCGCATTCCCTTCTCTCCCTCCATCCCGCTCTCTCCCTCTTTTCCCGTTTCTCCCTCCATCTCCATCCCGCCACCTTTCCACGTGTCACCCCCCTTCCAACCCTGCGCTCCTTTCTCCCCTTCGCGTCATCACCCACTCCGCTCCTCTCCCTCCTTCCCAGCACCTTCCCCTCCTTCCCATCGCCACCTCTTCCATCCCGTTGTCCGGCCCTCCTCTTGCCCCCCTCACCGTCCCTATTTTGTCGTTGCCTCCTCTGTCCAACCTTCCCTCCAGCATTCCTTCCCTGCTCCTGCTCCACGTCCCACTCCCACCGTCCAGCCTTCCCGCCATCCCTTCCCACCAGGTGTTGTTGCCTCCTTTCCCGGTACAAGACCTTCTTCCCCTTTACTTCGCCCCTCGCTCCATCCCTCTCTCCACCCCTCTCTCCATCCCTCCGTGTCTCTCTCTCCGTCTTCTCCTGACCATCGCGGTGTGTGTGTCCCTCAGGAGCTGCACAGGAGATATGAAGCAGCTCCAGAGTCGACAAAGACCAAGGCCCTGCAGACAGTCATTGAGATGAAGGTAAATATTTGATGATAATTATTTCCTTTAAACGTGTGTCTTTATCAAAATCAGCATAATAAATAGAAGCTATATTTTTTAATAATATTTAAATTCTTTCAAACAGTGCAAACATGTATAGAAAATGCAATAACAAGTCAATAGAACACAAGTTAACGCGTGGATGTCCTGGTAGGATGCAAAGATCAGCTCGATGGAGCGTGGCTTGAGGGAGCTGGAGGAGGAGGTGAACATGCTGAAGTCCAACGGAGCTCTGAGCAGCGAGGAAAGGGAGGAGGAGATCAAACAAATGGAGGTCTACAGATCCCACTCCAAGTTCCTGAAGAACAAGGTGATACACAGTCACACACACACACATACAGATACTCAGTTATGCACTGCACACATATCTGCTTGTCTAATCATATTTTCTCCTTGTGTTGTAAAAAAAATTATTGGAATCTCTGACTCACTGGAAAAATAACTCCTCTTCTTTCCTTTACTGTTGACGGGAACAGCTTTAGTGTCAGGATGGCAAAGCGCCTCTATTGGAGCCGTGCTCATTATAACAAACCAGCACTTCTGTCATGTGGGGAGACAAGTATATTTGGAAATTCAGTTGATTGTCTTTCTGCGTCAGCTGTTTGTGAAGAAGTGTAGTGTTTCTCTACCTCTTCCTTATCTTCCTAGAGATTTGTATTTGACATCTATACCTCTTTGGTTCAGAGGTTCGGACACGACCAGCGTGTTTGCCGTCTTCATTTATTAGTAGTTAAGAGAAACTAATGGAATAATACAACTGCTGACTGGTTCAAGTGCAAGGACCAGTAAGATCGCTTCGGTGAACATAACAGTGAAACAGCATTGTCAAGAGTTTATTCTCAGTAGCACTGTATTAAAATCCCTAATCACTGTTTCCCTGAATTATCTCTGAATGTGAGGTGCTTGAATATGCTGTTGAATGGTTTGTGGGTCAATGGTCAGCGACCGCGGCCTCTGATTTGTTGTGGTGATGGTGACGCCCTCCTCTTCTGTCAGGTTGAGCAGCTGAAGGAGGATCTAAATCACAGCCAATCAGAGAAGGAGGAGCTAAAACAACGAGCCAATGAGCTTCAACGGGAGGTGTCCGCAGTAAGAGACACACCTCTGTGTCTGTTTGCTAGATCTTTATTTCTTTTCTCTTTCTTCCTTTCTTTCTTCCTTTCTTCCAGGTTGTCTGTCTAATGGCTTCTGCTTGAGTAGAATCCCAGTAGAATCCCAGTAGTGTTCAGACAACAGCAACTATAACTCTCAAATGTCATTCATGCTCAACGTCTGAAGATTTATCTTCATTTTCAGATTTTGAGAGCATCATGGGAAACGATCACAAGCTATAATCACATTAATTGCGGAGGAAGCACTGCCTTTCAAATGTTCCAACTTGATCAACACCCATGAAAGAACAACAACAACAACAACCGCCTACAGACAACACTGTGACCTGAAAGCTAGAATATGTAACTTTTACTGAGCAGCAGCGCCCTCTGCAGACACACGTGGGGATACATTTAAATTCTGCTGGGTTTCATGTGAGATAATCGCAGTTTTTTAATGACGTCTTCGTCTTTTTAACTGATCTATAGTTCAGCATTTCTCTTGAACTTGCTGCACCTTATTCCGACAAGTCAAGCTGTGACCACCCCATCATCCCATCATAGAGAAAGAACCAACGTTGAGAGTGAGGAGGGGGAATGAAAGTGTTCTCTCAAGCGACCTTCCCATTCTGCTGGTGACCAATGGCTTTTGACAGTAATAGTTGTTTCTAGCCGTCTGAGCCGCACAATTACAGACCTGAAGCTTAGAGTCCAGCTGTGCTACACTCTGTGAATCTCTAACCTGCTTGTTTTTCTCCTCGCATGTGGTTTCTCTCTCAGCTCGTGGCTGGGATCACTTTTCTGGGGCGACCAAAGTTTTTATAGGATCAACTTTTCCGGGGTTTGGGTCAAATCTTTTTTTTTTCACTGTCAAGTTGAATTCATCCTCAACTGTCACTCCCAGTCACCTGGACCAAAGGAACTTCGGTTCGTCACCCATGAAAATTGAACAGTAGTCATATGTTTTCTTTCTTAATAATCTCAGGCTTACCAGGCTTACTGTGAGAAATGACCCTAACCCACGTCTACTAATACAGAGTGAAGGAATTTAATACTGGCCGGACTTCCATGCGTGTCTAACTGTTAAACAAACAAGTCTATCCTACAAGTCCTAGAAGTGTCAAGATTATATTTGATCAAACTCACACACTGTGTATACTGCACAGAGCACTACTGTTAAACTTTATTTTTAAAATATATTTAAATGGACGTAGTAAGATCTGTGGCAACCCTGTTCTCTCTTGAGGGAACGATCAGGCTCTTGCTGTAAAGATGTCAATGTTCTCGGCTGACTTCTTGGTGGACTTCTTCCCTTCAGTTCTGTGCACTGCCTATTCTTCTTTCACCAACTACAATGGAGTTATGAACAATGTCTAAAAACCTTAACACGTATCGTAGAATGAGTGCTCACTACTCACTTGGTGAAACTTGTAGTGGATTTTAAATAAGCAAGTAATCCCCTCTAATACATACTCTTAACTTCTTTCTATGCCACCCCTGTGTCTTCGTGTCGTGTGTGTGTGTTTCTCAGATGGAGCAGGCGAAGCAGGATCTGAGTCGTAAGGACAGCGACCTGCTGGGTCTCAGGACAAAACTGGAGACACTGACCAACCAGTTCTCAGATAGCAAGCAACACGTGGACGTTCTCAAGGAGTCCCTCACCGCCAAAGAACAGAGAGCCGCCATACTGCAGACCGAGGTCAATTGTCACACTTTAACAACACTACATGTCATGGCACCATTGACTTGATTTTCACCGGTTGTGTTTGTGCACGCAGGTGGATGCCCTGCGTCTCCGCCAGGAAGAAAAGGAATCATTCCTGTCTAAGAAGAGTCAGCAGATATCAGAGCTGACGGACAACAAGAGCACCCAGCAGGGAGAGATCACCGACCTCAAGGACATGCTGGACGTCAAGGAGCGCAAAGTGAACGTGCTGCAGAAGAAGGTAGGGAAACCAATGCCACTGGAAGAATAAAGGTGAAATCACTTTTGTTTCCTAGAATGACCTCATCTATACTGTCTATTAAAACTGATATGTAGCCATATTGAAAAAACCGAGACGTTCTCTTTTTGCCACTAATTTTGGCCAATAAGAATCTACTCTTGTTGAGATATATTGTTGTCATGTATCAGTGTAGCCACTAGATGGGGCTGTAGGACAGTGTATAGATCAGTAGCTACAGGCTAACAGACAGGTGAGCAGACAGACAGAGGGACACATCATATTCACAGACAGGTTCTATGGGTGAACAGACAACCAGGTTAACAGCTCTTTTCTGTATATTTTGGACAGTTTAAAGTATTTAAGAGTTTCTCTGTGTTAACGCTGTGACATAGAAAATGCAGGAGCTGTGGCTATGAAGGCGTGGACGGATTGAGGGTGAGAAAGGACTCTGGCAGTTATTAAGAAAGTGACACAAGAAGTTAAATACAGTATATTTTTATATTTATACAAAGATAAATTCCACCATTGCTGACCTTTTGTGTTTTTCTAGCTCCATCCCTACTTGGGAAATTATTTTAAATGTAGACAGAGAGTGCAGATGTGATTAATAGAGACAATCAAGCAGACATAAAGCAAAAGAGGGAGGGGGAGGAGAGAGACAGAGTCAGTTTGAAATCAGATGCATACTAATGAGTTCCTCTTGTTCAATAAATGATGACCTCTGGCGTCTTCAAATACAGCTCAAGTAGAGGATACAGCCCAGTGTGTTCGAGTGAGACAGACTCCTCCTTTATTTGGTCTGCACTTGTGATTCTCTCATTTCTCTTTTTCAATGTGGATAGAAAATTAACAAATATCTCCTTTTTGTTTCCAATTTGTCCACTTCTCTTCTTCCTCTTGTCCTCGTCCCTCCTTGGGGGTTTCATCCGTCACTCTTTGTTAGGAAAGTGAAGGAAATTACCTGAGACTGCTATCGTCCCATCATCCTCTTGTCTTTGTCTTTGTTATGTTTCTGCTCTATGTGAGGAGCGTGGTGAAGTTGATGAAGAGAGGCGTCGGCCAGATACTGATTTGTTACCGTATTCCAGTTAATTATCACACGCGATTTTTGGGACTGAAATAGGACCAGACAGACAGTGTCAGTGTGTGAATGTGTGTGTCTGTGTGTGCGGGCGTGAGTGTGTGCACCAGCCATCCAGCGGTTGTCAGTTCCAGGAAGTGCAGACACGATCAAAGCTTCTCACTGGCGGAGTGTGTGTGTGTGTGTGTGTGTGTGTGTGTGTGTGTGTGTGTGTGTGTGTGTGTGTGTGTGTGTGTGTGTGTGTGTGTGTGTGTGTGTGTGTGTGTGTGTGTGTGTGTGTGTGTGTGTGTGTGTGTGTGTGTGTGTGTGTGTGTGTGTGTGTGTGTGTAGAAGGTGTCAGTCAAGCTGTCAGGTCAATAGATTAATGAGGTGCTCGAAATGTTTTACCGTATGCGCACACAGAAACACACACTCCGTGGTACTGTAAATGTGTGCGTCTCTCCTGCAGTGGAGTCAAAGGTTGCATACCAATCTGACTTTCTTTTCTGTGACAGCTTGTCAATCGCTTGTCTTGCTCTCTCGTTGGTAAAAGAACGGCGGGATAGAAAAAGGTTAGAAAGGGAGAGGGAGAGGCAGAGAGAATTTTTTTGCAGTTTTACCACCCAACTTCCTTCATGATAACACATTACATAAGCATTCCACTTCTCTTTCTCTACCGAATTTATTATTTCTGGTACTTCTGTTCCAACCATCTTTTAATGAAGACCACAAAGTTGACATAACACCTTATCTTTGTCTGTGATCTCTCTCGTTCCCTCTCACACACATACACACATACACGCATGCACACACGCACAAATGCACACACACTCGGAGCGAGTCCTTGAGGTATTTCTGCGGGTTTCTGTGTTTTAACTGAAAATTAATCTGCTACCAAATCGCTGCGAGAGGAAGCTGGAGGAGGAATGGGGAGCAGGGGGGAAGAGGTGGAAGTAGAGAGTGTGTATTTGGAGTAGAGGGGTTAAAGGTAGCAAAGCTTAGGGAGAAAGTTTATATTTGACAGCACAGCACCTCTCAGGCTTTTTCCTTGTCTTGAAAATCTCCAGATAGAATCACATTAGAGCCCTTTTACATGAATCTGTTGCTTGTGTTCAGGACAGTGCAGATTGTGCGTTTGTTTTTTGAACAGAGGAGACATTTGCCGTAGAAGAGGATGTATTGGAAATTCAGACCACAGTGTTGATAGAACTTATATGTTTTATTATTATCTTTAAATACAATGTCCTGTTGTTTGTGTGTACAGTTATTAACTGTCAGATACACTCTCTTACAGTCTTTTAAGTCAGCATATGGAAGATTATTGCTTTTGGACTAACCGCTAATTTTATATACGTAGCTAGAATGTCACTCAGTAGAATGCATACCACTGCCAAGGCACACATTTCCCCTTATGGACCCATTTCTATTGACAGATCCAGATTTTAATTAGGATCTGCACCAAATTGCACACACACATAAATATTAGTCTCCTAAACGTGCCTGGTTGTTTTCACCAAGCTCCATGAAATATGATCTGAATAACTAAAGGAAAATGTTGATAAATACTCGCAATGTTAAGAAAGTGAAAAAGAATTATTAATCTATAACAAACAACTCTGTTGATGAGTATTTGTCTCCTTTTGTCTGTGCAGATAGAAAACCTCCTGGATCAGCTGAAGGATAAAGAGAAACAGCTGGCCGGCCTCAAAGACAGAGTCAAGTCTTTACAGACCGACACGTCCAACACCGACACAGCACTGGGAACACTGGAGGAGGCTCTGGCTGAGAAGGTACACACACACATGTTGCTGGTCAACCTCAGGTCAACTCCCGAGCAATTTTAATACATCAATAAAACCACTGTGAGCAAACCTGCCCACCTCCCACACAATGTTCAAATGACTCTGGATGAATGGAAATGAACCAATAATCACATCGGCGGTTTCCATTCACTGCCTATATTTAAAAAAGGTCTCAAACAGCCCATGCCATTTATCATTGTTTAGGCCTAAGCATTCAGGTGCCACAGTCATGAAACAGTCACCTTAACATGGGAATTGAACCAGCAACCGCCTGTGTTTAATGATTCTTCTGGCTGCTCCACGTGAGGATTCTTGACCCCGTTTCTGGGAAACCAGCGTTTACACCAGCAGACATGTTAAATGAGGATATATATTTTTCTCTCTTCAGCTCGATTATGTCACCAGCTTCATCTCCTTCATCGCACTTGCACACACACACAGGAAACTGGCCTATTCATTGTCCGGTGACTAATATTCAGGGTGTCCGCTAGATGTGTGAGTGTTGGCAGGAGGACGCGGCCGACAGCTCCCGCCTCACTCAAAAGACTTTTACAAGCTTTTCTTTCCCTCCTTGATTTTCGTTGTTCTGGTGCTTGTGGACATATCTCCTTCTTGTCCATTTTTCTTACCTCTCCATCCGTCTCACACGTATTGTACTCCTTTGTGATATATAATGTAAATACATGTTTTTAGTTTTTTCTGTCCGTCCGTCCATCCCCTTCTTTTGAACAAGAATTTTGTTCAAATTCTGACCAGTTTTCACTCGGACTCGAAGATTAATTGATTTGATTTCAGTGGTCAAAAGTCATGGTGACCTCATGTGAGTCTGGAAAATAAATGCATGTATACTGAAATAGCACTGAGTGGTGGGGGTATACACCCTCAGGGCAGTAATTCCACTTATCCTGTGTCATGCTTCAATTTTATGCTCAACACTCAACACCCTGTTTGTGTTTCATGCTATTTAAGTTTATTGTTATATATTATCATTGCATACAGTATAAATAATCTGTACTCCATTAAATATGAGTGTTCTTTAAAATATGAACATTATGATTTTATACGTTGTTTTAAACTGGAACAAATGAAATCGAATTAGAATATGTTTGATGTATTTCTAGTCCAGCTTATACCGTAGGTCTCACACACACACACACACACACACACACACACACACACACACACACACACACACACGCACACACACACATAATTCTGTGAGAACTGACAATGACGTAATGCTCCCTCGCCGCTGACACTTAATCTTATCACAATCTACACGTCTCACCTAAATTCTTACATAAACCATAAAACCTAATTAAATGTCCTCACGGCCTAAAAATGTCCACAAGACTCAAATCCATCCTCTCAAAGGAAGAAGTTCACACAGAGCAACCTGCGCACTCTCTGGGTTTGTCTGTGTGTGAACTTTTGTGCTTCTCCTTGAACCGGCCGCTGTGTTGTTCTATAGCTGGGGAGCGTCTATAGTGTTTTAGTGGTTGTGATTTTTACATCTCGTGCCAGGATGTATTACGTGTCTAAAATCACTGTTGGCTGTTAGATCCTGTCGAAGACGCCATGTGCATAAAGTTTAATGTGACTGTTATTGGTATAGAAACTCGATATTGAGTGACTGTGAGGGACTGTTGGAGTGGAAGAGGTGATTTTTAATTCTCTGTCTGCTTCTCTCTTTCCCTCGCGCCTTCTAATTTACCTTTTTCTCTCCCCTTCTTTCCTCTTTTGACTCTTTCTCTCTCCTGCCCTTTTAACTCTCATCCCTCCTTCCTCCTCTCCTCTTCCTCGCTGAGTTCAGGAGCGAATCATCGAGCGCTTGAAGGAGCAGCGGGAGAGGGAGGAGAGAGAAAAGGGTGACGAGATGGAGTCCAGCAAGAAGGAGCTGAAGGAGTTGAGGGAGAAGGTTGCCCAGCTGCAGGCTGACCTGGCTGACCGTGAGGTAGAAGACACACAGACACACACAGACACACACAGACACACACAGACACACACAGACACACACACACACACACACACACACACACACACACACACACACACACACACACACACACACACACAGACACACACACACACACACACACACACACACACACACACACACACACATACACATACACACACACAAATCCATAGAAAAACAAACACGCTCCTTCTCTGTGTCTCTGTCAAGAAAAACACGGTTGAGCTATCACTGAAGAACAGACCTTGAATCCTCCCAGGGTCCTCGTGCTGAAGGACAACAAGGATAAAACATTCACGTCTCCTTGACAGCAATATGCAAAACCCCACAACCAATTGAAAGAGTGATGGGAGCTGAACTGTTGTTGTTGTGACCCACATGATTCATATAAAACAACAGAGCAGAGGCAGAGGATGACAAAGCATTTTTAGAAACTGTGTTCTCTCTATTCACTGTGCAGTAGTTGGACTGCATAATTAACCACTGCAGGAAAAAACAACATTTAGCAAAACTGGATTTTATCTGAAATTTATTTCTGTTTCTCTAAGGAGACATAAGCAGGTGTAAGCCCACTGTTAAGAAATAGAAGAAGGGCCACATGTCAAACAGGTACCAAATCTCTTAACGACCTTAGTTTACCTACATCTCTATAACCTGAACTAGAAGTCCATCTGACCAATCAGAAGGCCTGTTCCTTGTTCTTGATAACACGTGCTCCCTTTCATCAAATCGGTTCTAAATCACTTTTTACGTGTTGTTTAGTGTCAAGTGGAGATGTAATAAGTCCCTTTACCGACAAATGGTGGTTTGCTTTGAATTCTCTTTCCGAACCCGACCGAGCCAGAGAGGAACTTAGCCATGCCCAACCGTAGCCCGGCAGGTATTCTGTTCTTTGTGTTCGAGCCTCACCCGGGCCTGGTGTTTTCAAAAATATCCAGTAGATAGCCCAGCCAACCCGACTGAACCCGAGCCTAACCAGAGGATAATTTCTGGCCCCACTCACCAGGTCCCGACGGGCTTGGGTCGGGTATCCTCACGCTAATATAGTCGCATGCTTCAGGAAAACTATCTTCAGATGTGTGGAGACCTAAAAATTACATTATATCACATAACTTGTGTTTTCAGGTACATTTTGTGTTATGAGAAGGAACAGTTTGAAAGATACAATTTCTTCAATCACTGTCATGCTGAGAATGAGTTGAGAAGTTGAATAGCACTGTTGTTACTGTAGCAATATATGTAGCTATAGACAGGAAGGTGGTCCCCACAGAAGCACATTTTTCTTTTCACCAGGCTCCATATTTTCAGTCTTAATGCTAAGCTAAGCTAACACCTGCTGGCTGCAGCGTCTTAAAATGCCCGTACTGGAAAAAAAGATTTTTGCTTTGTCATTATTGGGTCATAAAACCTGTTTCCCTGCCAGTGTTTAAGTTCAAAAATACATGTTGAAACTTCGGCAGAAAACAAGCATTCCTCTCCGCGCTGCTAAACACAGATGTGGGGTTTTGTCTGACAACTGCAATTTATATGGCTACCTAAATATAATCAGAGTTAGCAGCGAGGTCCCTCTGACCAAAGCCCAGTCAAACATGATGATCCCTAGTCTGGAGTTGGTATTGTCAGTCAAGGGTAAAATTACATGTCTGAGCGGCAGCCCTTCTGGTCCTGCTGGTTTCTGATTCACTGCTCCTACCAAAAGAGGAGAAGACCAGAAAAGAAACGGAGTGAGAGACTTCACGGATGGAGGGATTGAGCTGGAAGAGTGAGAGAGGAGACCGGTCATGGGAAAATGTATTTGAGAACAAGGTACAGAGACAGTATCCTGACTGCGTGGGGAGAACTTCACGGATAACTCCAGTTTCTTAACGCTTTGATTTCGTTGTTATCATAGGAGATATGATTTTTATTGTAACAGCAAAAATATCTCCTTAAACAACATTTAGGTTTGCAGGTAAATATCCTGGTTCACCTTTGACTTTAAAAATTAAATCAACCACCATTGTCCTATAATGGGGGTGAGTGCTGTCGCCCCTAGTGTTAAGCAGTAAGAGGTTTGCGGTGTTCACTCCATTACTCCTCTCCCTTTTCAGACATCTGTGTTGGACCTGAAGGAGAAGGCTTCCTCTTTGGCTTCCTCCACCCTGAAGAAGGACAGCAGGCTGAAGAGTCTGGAGATCAGTCTGGAGCAGAAGAAAGAGGAGTGTGTCAAACTAGAGAACCATCTGAAAAAGGTTAGAGAAGAACTTAGCTCAAGGGAAATACTTGGTTAATCATGTAATTATAAAAACATCCAAAACACGATGCATCCACAGAGGTCATTAGAGATTTTTAGCACATGTTTTAGGCGACCTCCGGACAGACACACATTGACTGAATTGCCGAAAACAATGCTCAACGATGGTCATGATGGTTCAATTAAACGTCTCTCATCATGCAAATCTCTGTGGTGAAGAAAGCGCTGTGAAGACCAAAACACAACTGAATCGAAATGGACAGTTTTACACTTAAGAACCTCTAATCTCACTTTTCTTTCCCCCCTAAGTTGTTTTTCCTTAACTTTTTTCCAAGCACAGCAGTCCTCTACTTCTCACTGCCTTGCGTGCATGTGTGTGCGTGAGTGCATTTGTGTCAGTGCGTCTGTGTGTGTGTGTTTGTGTGTGTGTTTTCATATCACATATTCTCTCCCACACAGCAGCCCATAAAATGGTGTGTGTGATGGCTTGCTGACAGCGTTACAGTCATTTTCACAGAGTAGAGAAGACAGCACCACCACCACACCCTGAATTTGTATGTAGGGCCGTATGTGTGTGGTGTGCGTGCATGCGTGTGTGTGTGGTGTGTGCGTGCGTGCATGTGTGTGGTGTGTGTGTGTGTGTTACAGAGAGAGAGTGAGTGTGTATGAAGGCGTCAGTGAATTTCTGCTGTTTCTCTCATTTTATCCAAGTTGATTTCTTAGTCTCTTTCTGTTGCCGTGGATGGGAAAAGAAGACAGGGGACTTGTGCATGTGTGTGCAAACTGATTGACATTGTGTATGTGACATTGTCTGTGATGTTTTCCCTTTTCTTATTTATCTTTCGCTCCTTCTCTGTTCTCCTCCACCCAGATCTCCTTACACTATCCTCAGACACCCAAACATTTCCTCTCCACAAAAAGACCTGTAAAAACTGTTGTGCACTTCCAAAACTAATAGGGTTTATTCATTGCAGGACCAAGACATGTGCACACACACACACACACACACACACACACACACACACACAAAGTCAATCTGTCCCAAGAGCAACATTTGCTTCTGGGAAACACACTCACAGCTGTTCTAACCTCTAAGCCGGCTATAACTCGTTTTTGTTTTATTTAATTTCTTTCTTTTTCTTCTTAAGATTATGTTTAATGATTGTTTACTGGTCTTTTAGTCTCTATACAAATCCACATCGTGGGAGTTTGCATGGTATGTTCATTCATAAACAAATCATCAGTAAGCCAACATAACATACTTTCACTGAATAAACACATTTATAACTCAATACACCAGTCCAGACCTTTTGACTGTGTACCATCAAAACTATTTACATCCCTTTGTTTAGTGCTAATTGTCATATGTTACGAAGCTCACACATTCTACTAAGAAGGTGAACATACTAAATGGTAACTGCTCAACATGCCCCCTAGCTTCTTTACCTGCTAGCATGTTCAAATTGTCGCTGTGAGCATGCTGATTAGCTTTTAGCCCAAAGGTCCATCGTTCGTAGCCTCCAGCTTCACAACCGCGGCTGCAGACTCTGCCGTGTTGTTTACTCGTTTTTACTGGGAAATGTGCTCTTTGGTGTGCTTCACTATAATTTTATTCCCTCACCTATTACCATTTTAAATCCAAACAAATGAATACATGTATTTTTAATTAGAAACAATGGAGCCCTAAATGTGTACATAGTCCTTGAAATTCCTGCGTGCTTCATAAATACTCTTTGTTTGTATTAGCCAGGCTTGTTATTAAACACCTTAATTTCATTTAACTGCTTGAACTTCCCTTTTAATGTAAAGCACATTGAGCTGCATTTTATCCAATAAAAAATGCTATTAAATAGTTTGTTATTTTGAACTTGTTGAGGCCACATTTAGTTAAAACTGGTGTATGACTATAAATGGATTCTTCAGCAAAGTCACATGTCACTTTCATCAAATCCCCCACATCTGTAACACACATTCATATGGGCTCATTCTTCTTCAGGGGGAAGTTATTGCCTTCATCAAGTTGTCGGTCACCTCGTTTTGAAAGCTAACACACTCGGTTTATTTTTAATATTTAATTTATTTTCCAGGCGCAGAGCTCAGCGACGGAGTCAAAGGGTAGCACTGAACTCTCTGAGCGCATCTCCTGCCTGGAGCAGGAAGTGACCCGACACAAAGAGGATGCCGGGAAGGCCCAGACCGAGGTGGAGCGGCTGCTGGAGATCCTGAGGGAGATGGAGAATGAAAAGAATGACAAGGAGAAAAAGATCCACGAACTGGAGAGGTGAGGGTGAATTGAAAAGGAGGGGGATGGAGAATTTGAAGAGAAAAATCCTAAAAAAAATGGATTTCAATGTTCCTGCACTCTACATCCTCTATTAACCAAAGTCAATTCAGACAAACAAAGGCTGTCTTCACTTATTAAAATAGTTATTAATGCCAGAAAAGGCTCTGCTCTGTTGTCCATTTTCCATTCAATTTCAGGCAACATACTGTTTGGTATTCCTTCCTAAATTACTAATCCTTTAGTTTTCTCTTGTTCTCACCCTTTTCTCTCCCTTGTTTCTTCCCTTTACTCCTTCATTTCCCACTTATTTTATTCTGTCATCACTCATCTCTTATTATGTTCCTCATTTTACCTTATTCATGTGTGTGCACCCATAAATTAATGTATGCATACATGTGATTGTGCATCTGCGTGAGTGGGTTTTTGTTTGTTTGTTTGTGTGTGTGTGTGTGTGTTTTTTTTTTTTGTGTGTGTGCGTGCCCATCCCACCTCAGAAATCCCTCTGCTTCTCATCTGTGGCGTTCTCAGCAGTCGCGAAAACAGGCCCCCGCCTCCGCTGCGTCTGAGCAGCCTAAGGGGGGGCTGGTGTGGGACTACCTGGGCACGTGAGTGGCTGGTGGCCCTGTCAGTCAGATAGACTGATGCACGGCACAACTCACTTTGCTTGTCAGAGGGCGGGATATGAAAGCACTATGATAACAAGCACTCCCATGTGGAAAAGCTTCTGTAATGAAACACTTCAACCTTCAAAAGTGAAGTGTGGTGAACTTTTTTGTTCAAAGTCCCTCAAGTATCCAGCAACACAGGAAGATTAGAATCAAGATTAGAATATGTCTGACAGCCTCCAACTAGTATAGTCCCATTGTAATTATTCATCAACTTAGGTGTTAATAATAAAATCATCACTGTTACAAGCCTGTTCTAAAGTATTCTGCAAAGTCAAAATCCTTGACTTTGCTGAGTCATGATGAGTCATGTCATCTCCTGATTAAAATTAAAAAAGTTATGAAAGTAAATGCCCAAATTTGCCACTTTGTATTTTTGACATATTTTTGGTAATTTGTATAAAAGAAGCAATTGGATGTCACCTTGAGCTGTGGGAAATTAAAAATGTTCCACTATTTTCAGAATTCTGTAGATTTAATTAAACTCAGGCCTTTTATAATTACTGTGAAGTCAGTTTTTGAAAATCTGACGTACAAATATCAGTTTCAGTGACGACCAAGAGGCCCTAACGCAGAGGTGTGGACAGGGTGTCTATCAGCACACTGAGAGATAATCAAATTAATTGTTAGTTGCCACCCTAAAACCCATTTTTTTTCACATTTTGACCTGTCAAGAGATTTCTGCTTTTCCACATGGGACCAAGCTGAGTATGTTCACTAATAATCACCTTCAAAGAGTTGCAGCATTGGACCGGTATTCACTCAGCCTCCATTGTGGCTCACTTGGCCTGTCCGACAGATCATTAATCTGCGCGAGTTGTACTCTCTCACACGTCTGTGCCATCAGCAGAAGTTTTTGTCATCTGTTGTAGCTGCAGTGTGACGAGCCAAACTGCTGTGAAAAGTTTGTCAGACGAGGGCGAGGTTTGGCACTAGAGTCTTTGCTGTGCGGCCACGAAACTCTTTGAGCCTCTGCTCCTGTCAATGATGCAACTCTTTCATTTAGTGGCTCTTGTTTTTCACGCTTCACTTTTGTTTTACTTTCAGCTGCGGATGCTTGACTCACAGAGTTTAACACGCTCTTTTTCTTTCATTAGGAGTCTGGACAATGAATTCACTTTATTTTTATTTATTTTTTACGTATTAACAGCAATGATGTGTTTGTTTCTAACTAATTTTCTACTTTCTGTCTGATTTTGGATCAACCTGTCCGTCTTTTGCTCTGTACGTCTGCTGACGGTCACTAAATCTCACTAATTAGCTCGTCTTAATCTCTCTTCTCTTTCAGTTTCTATCAGATTATGTGTCTGCCTGCATGTCTGCCTGCGTTTTACTGTCTCCTTGAATATCTGTTTTACTCTGTCTGTCTGTGTGTCCATTCATGAGTCAACTTCTCAAACTAGTTTTTCAAATCGTGGCCAAGAGTTCAACAACAACATTAATAGGCAGTTTGAAGTTTACTCCGAGGTTAAGTTTGGTTGTGTTCTGGTAAACTTTGAGGGTTAGATGTGTGAGAGCGTTCTTTGGGTATAAAGAAAAACTGGTCTGTCATTCTGTCTGTTTGTATCTTTGATTTCTGAACTCTCACATGCCGTCTGCCTGCTCCATTTCTCTTTCTGTCTCTTTAATCTTCCTTGGACATGATCTCTACTCCCACTCTGAAATCCTCACCCCCACCTCACCCGCTTTGCTTCTTGCTCTCCGTCTGTGTGTTTATTCATTTGACGGAAAGACTAATGGTTCTTAATGATTTTTGGGGGGGAGATTCAGTATTTCCTCACTGTCTCTCTGTCTGGACAGAAGCAATAGACTATTAATAATTCAGCACCTGCTGACTTAAAAGTCATGGATTTAAACTGTAAGTGTGTTTGTGTGTGTGTTTAGTCTGTCAGTAGCCACAGATGCAGAGTTCCAGCAGTGTGAAGTTTGAGGATGACATTGTAACGTTACCGTTTAAAAGTGTAGCTATTAGAGATCTTAAATTTAGTCTGCACAATATGTTGGGAGACTTGCATCCCATTATAGTTAAATTAATATTAAGTAGACAATTTCCCTTTTCATTGAAAGACCAGCTCTCACGTTTACTTTGCTGTGAAGTAATTCTTTTGTGGAGCTTATATTAGAACATGCGAAGATAGGTTTGCTTTAGCTGTTGGTTGTATGATGAGGGAAGCTGTACCCCTGGTTAACTCAACACTGTGGTTAAGCATTAAAGGAGCTATATGAAGTATTTGCTATTGCTAGAGAACCAACATTAGCCTTAGTGGCTGTTGACTTTCAGCATCAAAAGTAATTCCTTTACTTGTCAAGAGCTGTCTCTAATGATAGATCTCCCCCACACTGTCAACCTGGAAATCAGGTACTAGACCTTCATCAGGCATCATTTAACAAACTGCATCAAAAAATACTGTCAATATACCCCTGCACCGTTTTAACCTAAATCCTATGCTACTGGTTGTCCACAGATGTCTTATGGTTGGTGGAGTGGAAACCTTTTAACAAACATAGTGTGTTTTAAACCTTTGTATATAGTCATTAACTAGTCTAAGCATAATACAGACTTTATCCCAGGGCTACATTACCCTGCCATTAAATTCTTAGACTTAGCCTGGAGCTAGCAGGTATGTCAGAAGAGGATAAATTTGCCCTTAGCCAACTCTTAGCTTGGCACCACGACTAACCCTGGGCTATGGGTGAACACTGGGAACGTTACTAATGAAAGGATCAGATGGTGGTAAAATAAGAGTAAAAATAAAGCCTCTGTCGTTCTCCCCTAGTGTAAAAGCAGCTGTAATGGTACCAGGTTATTTATTTCAGTAACTAGGATGGTAATTGGAGCAGACTGGGTGACTTCACACTGAGGGGAAATGGAGCTGAAAATCTGCCCTGATGGCCAAAATAAAGGATTTGGATGGAAGAGTGGAAAACAGAGAGAAAGGGAAGGAAAGAGGGAAAGGAAGGTGGTGGTGGTGGAGGGAGAAAAACAGTGAAGTAACGGGTGGAGACTTTGAGAGAGAGAGATAGAGCAAGAGAGAGAGAAAAAAACAAACGCTGAAGGCAACATAGTGCTGATAGAGAAACAGAAAATGAAACTGACAGAAAAGACTGGCAAGGGAAAAAATGGAGAGAAAATTAGAGAAAGGGGAAAGTGGTTTGGAGATATGTAGAATATAAACTTGAGTAATGGGAAATTAAGAAAGTTTATTGCGTGTTATATTGTTCTGTAATGGACAATTTGTCTCTGGCACGCTGACACCTGTGTGCGTTCCCAGGCATAAGCTCACCCCGGAGTTTGGGCCGTGCCAGTTTCAGGAGGAGTGATTGTGTGGAATACTTTTGGGGCCGACCAAATTAGGAAGTAAATTGTCTTCAAATTTCATATCTTAACGTTTGCATGTCGTGCCCCTTTTTAATAGACTTTTCCACCGCTCCACAATCCGCTCACGGTCCAAGTGACCCCGGGAGGAAGCCAGAGAAGTGGTCTGCAGTGTCCAAACTATTGAAGAAGAAATAATTGGTAGTGATCGCAGTCTCCGCGTCTGCTTTGATTGGCTAATTGCTCACTTTCCATGGGTTGTTATTGCATTTTCATGTGTTCCCCTTAGAGTGTAACTTCGGTTTTAAAGTTCAAGTTTTGGCTTAAGTGTTTTTCCCTGGAGATCAAAAAAAAAACCTTTAGAACAGAACACACTGCCTGGAGGCGGGGCTAAGATTGCAAATGCGTCATACCAATTAGCATGCTAACGCTAGGTTATTGTGGTTGTCTAGATATGAGAGACGATTCCAGTAGCAGCACACAGAAAATGGCGTATGAGGTAGAAGGTTTTTCATCTCCGGGGTTTCCTGATGGCAAAGACCATGGTCGTCCTGAACCGTTTGAACCACCGGCACAGGTGGGCGCTGCTGAGACAGTGGGGGCTGAAGCAACTGTATAGGAGGACCGGTCCTGAGCTGTCACAGGCATAGGCGGCTATCTCAGGTAGTAGTTCAAATGGTGTGTGTGTGAGACAGCTGTGTCTGACATGGGGGATACGTCTCTGGATGGGATACGTCTCTGAATGGTAGAGGATCTGTGGTTGAGGGTTTTCTTCTCAGGATAGATGTGAAAACCAGTGCTGCTCTCAAGCTTCCCTCAGAGGATGTCACCTTTTTCGAATATATATATAAATGTCATGATGCAGAGACGTTATGAGCCGTGTTAAACCCATAAATGTAAAAAACAACAAATATATAAATTTGGTTTCAAATGTGATATTAAAACTAGCATTAATGTGTTTCATCAAAGAATATTCATATAATCTAGTTGGGGTCAAAAAACACATTGAAGTCTGCGTTATCTCTTTATATGCTCAGAGGTCATGCTGGTGGAGGTCCTATAAGGCGAGCGGGCGTCTGATCTGTCTGTGTGGCCGTCAACCTGCTTGCCCAGCTGTTTGCCTGGCCATGTCCCATCTGTCTGTCTGTCTGTCTGTCTGTCTCTGTCCTGTCTCTCATCTCTTTCCTCTTTGAAGGGTGATCAAGCTGACTAACCTAACGCTCAACTCCTCTCTCCTCTCTCTCACCTTTTCCTGCTCCTTCTCTCTTTCTCCCTCTTTTATCTTTACAATGCAACACTGTCTCCCGCTCTACCCAGTTTTGCCTCAAGGTTAGTACCGCGTGCCTATTTTTCTTCCATCCAGCCTCCATCACTGTCGCTCTCATCTCTCTCCTTCATTGTCATACTCCTTGTCCTTGCATCGAGACGCTCTCTCATCTCTCTCACTCCGTCACAAACTCTTTTAATCATTCCCGTCGGGTCTGTCTGTCTTTGAGGGAGACACCTTGACTCTCCCTCTGCTCTTGTTCTCTGACACATCGCTGCTATATTTCAAGAGGAAACATTATTGTCTTGTTCTTTCACCCTTCGTTCATAACTCTCTGCTAGTCTCATCACTACACCACTATTTGAACTTTTAATGCAAGCGCTGGCTTTAATAACTTTAAATTTGAGGCTCCCACAGCAAACAAGCAAAACTTTGCTGTGGCGAGTTGCCATTATTAACTTGGACAGCCGTGAACTTTTGCTCAGAGGTCCTCTTACTTCTTCTGGGTTTCTGTCTTTGCGGCTGCTCTAGAGAAATCACTCCAGATTTTGTTAAGCGGCTGAGATGGCCTGGGATTCGGCTCAAGTTCTGGCGAACTGTTTTTCATCTGTTCCACTCGTAGTTCACTATCTTTCCTGGCCTGTGTCCCCATGTTTGACTCTCAAAGTTGTCATGACCTCAATTAGACCATTAACTTCTAGTGTGGGGGCTGAGAGGAACAGTCTGACATTTCGGGAAACAAGTATATAAACATTCCTCTGGAGAATTTGGAGAAAATATTGACACCACTATCATATCTGTAAGATAAGTACGCTCTAGCCAATGGATAGTTAGCTTAGCATAAAAGAATAATGGAAACAGACAGCCTTTTTCAGTCCAGGGTTGTTAATGTCTCCTTAGCAGCACTCTGATAATTCGATCGTCTGTACCAATGTATATAAAAATGGACGATGCGTTGTATTTCCTTTCACTATCCAGCAATTAAGCCAAAATATTGCTGCATAGAAACGCCGCCATCTTGTGCCAATGACGCCACATCTTAATATTCAGTCTATGGTCTTTACTGTAATGGTCTGACTGTAATGACATTTCAGCATGCAAAACCCCCGACGTCTGAATTCGGTCTTTTCTAACAGACATTTTAAAGTCCTATTGAAATATCTCTGACCAACACATTGTGACCGACCACATAATAACCACTTCATCCTTCTGTTTCTTGCATAAATCTGGCGGTCTGAGTGTTTCGTGTGTGATGGTCCCAGCAGTGCCAGCTCCGTCTTTGCTGGTTCTTTCTCTATTTGTTTCAAATTCTAGAGCCACTGATCCCCCTGCCGTCTTGTCAGCTTTATCTTCGCCGTTGTTCGGGTGTTTTGTGATTCAACTCTAGAGGGGGATAGACACAAAAGAGAAAAAAAAGCTAGCATTGCCTCGCTGGTACATGACAAAAAAACGTTTCTTTCTTCTTCTGTCCTTTTTCTTCTCTCATCCTGTCTTTTTTTTCCTCTGGCTGTTTTGATCTTGAGCTAAGGAACTCCTCATCCACTGCCAAGTCAGTGACATCAAGGTTTCTGTAGGAATTGCATTGTTTCTTTTGTATGTGTGTGTATGTGAGTGTGATCCCTTTGAGGTCCTGTGCGACTCCGAGTGCTGAGGTTGTGCGCGGATTTGTCAGCTAATGGGTGACAACAAGCAGACACACACACATGCACACGCACACGCAAGGTATCAGCAACCATGCACATTTTTTTTCTGTATTCCACACACAAACTCACTTTTAAGCAAGAGGGTGACAACAGTAGAGAAGACATGAGTACTGAGTTATCTTTTAAGATACCTGCACACACACAGAGACACACAGACACACACAGGGAAACTGAAAAAAAATGTCCTTCCCAGTTTTGATTAGTCGAGAGTTATTCTGCTTTGTAGTATTTTCATATTAATATTTGCTTTGGTAGCTTCTCCTCATTGTTTGGAATCTTACAGAATACCTAATGAAAAAAACAACCTTTATTTACCTTGCATGTTTTTTTCAACCTTATTTAAACACAATATGTAGACAAGTAATGAATTAGTGACTTTTTGCTTTTTGCATTAACTGAGCTCAATGCCTATAAAAGATTGTTTTTATACAAAAGAAATAACATTCAAACAAACCTAAAAAGGTGGTCGGGGCGTTTGGATTGTTTCTTTTTTTACTTGGTGAAGCGAGACAAAAACAAGAGAAGAAAAATGCAAAGTTTATACTGCAGAATGTACGGATAAGTGGGACAGAATAACCTTATTGATTTACTGGAAGGGGAGAGAGACATAAAGAGACAGACAGAGAAGAAGGGTAGAGGAAAAAATAAGAAAATAAAAATATATTTGTAGCATATTGCCTTTATTGATAGGACAGTAAGCATCAAATGGAAGCCTCAACCCCTGCTCTCTCTTATATGCTTATTACTCTTATTGAAACACTTTCAATTCAGTGTATGGTTAGTGAAGTGTGGATATTTCCCTAAAATGTGATTTATTTATTTTTTCACCGGAGCAGGAGCAATTAAAAAAATGACATTTCATTCTGGTTGTTATTGTATTTAATGGCTCACAGGCGGAGAGGAAGTTAACTCCATCCATCAGTGAGGAAAGCACAGGGAGGAGGGAGGTGTTTTTGTATTGTTTTGTTTTATTACACAGTAATACAGGGCTGTCCCCTTCCTGTGCTCATGGAGCGTTTGGATCATAATTCGCCCTCGATGCATCTTGAGCTCTTTCACACCTGTGCTCGGAGCCGTCCCCTAGCGACCGGTTCTGCCAGGACGCCGATTAATGGCAGGTATACGAGCGGGGCCTATGAGGAGTGTCAGTGTTTCTCTCAGGGACTTTGTTGTCCTCCATGTTAAACAGAGACACTGCCAACATCAACTCCAGCTCCCTCTTCACATGCTTACACTGTTACTCTTATCGAAACACCCTCAGCTCAGTGCGTGCTTCGTTCTCAAGTGTGGAAGTATCCCCTCAATGTGATTTATTTTCATAAGGACAGGAGCAATTGAAAAAAGACATTTCACTCTGTCTGCAGTTTTATCACAGTGTTTTGAAAGGCTAGCTTCGAGTATCCCACATTAGGGCAGCTAGTACACATATCCACACAAAGGCTCCAGCTGCCTTACCTCCTTAGTTACCCCACAAATTAACCGGTCCACCCGAGGGATATCCCACTGCCATTCTGCAAACCTGAAATTATTATTATTATTATTATTATTTCTTTCTTCGATTCCTCAAAAATGTCCTCCTTGTACTTTAAGTTTCTCTTCCACATCCAACGTGAGAAAGACCAGAATACAGTATCGTGCTTATGAGCGTTTATGTTTCTTAGTTTTTACCGGCTTAGGAAGCCAAACCAATGTTTCCTGTATTATTCAAAGGAAATACTGAATTCCGAACAGTTAAAGAAAATCCTTGATGTTAATGTTGGTTGAACTGTGTGCAGTAAACATACATGAGCCCCCAGAGCATTTCTGATCAAATATTTATACAGGGCTCCAAATGTAATATTAATATTACCTTAATGTGGCTCCCTGAATATCGGCAACATGCTAATGAGGGAGGTTAAAATGTTGTTTTTTTATTTTGGAACGCTTGATGTTTACTGAAAATTATAAAATGTGTGAATGTGTGTTTTTGTTTTTATTTTTTTTTCTGGTGGTTGAGAGCAGGACTCATACTTTAAAACTTTAAGCTTTAATGAAAGTTATTCTATGTTTATGTATTTCATATAATAGTGTGTGCATTTAGCATTAGTACATATAGATATTATTGTGGTCCAGCTAAATTTAGGAATTTCAAAGGGCTGTCAACAAGTGTGTTTGTGTTTGTTTATGGTAGCATGATTTATGAATTACAGTATGTGCCACAGTGTTTATATGAGTGTATTTCTGTAAATGGTGGAAACGGATGCCTGTTGTTGGTTTATGTGAAGGTGCACGCACAACTGTGTGTGTTTGTCTGTCTGTGTGTGTGTCAGTGCTTTAAAAATGTGTGTGTGGTCTAACCCACAAATTTGATCTAATACAAAGCAGGTTGTGTTTGGTACAGTTCGCCCACTTTCGATCTGTGTGTGTTTGTGTGCGTGTGCCTGTGTGCATGCATCATATCACCACAGTTTAGCTTGTACCTTTCGAACGTGCATACCGTGTGTCAACGAGTGCATAGTTGTGTATGTCTGTGTGTGCCTTTGTGTGTCTGTGTGAGTCTGTCCGCACATGGTGTGCTTGCGTGCATCATATCACCACAGTTTGAGTAAACGTCTTCCTGCGTGTTCGCTCGTACTGCGTTTCAAAGACTGCATAATTAAGTATGTGAGCACTTTTTGATGTGTGTGTGTAGACGTGGTTTCACTGCACATTAGCGTGTTGTGTTTACAGCATTGTGGGTAGAGCGAAGGAACATTTCGCCTATTAAAACAACTTCAGCCGAGCCATCGAGTTCAAATCAAAACTGCAATTTTCCAAAATCTATATTCATGGTACATCTGGTGTGTTCATCAGGACAGAGCGGGATGGAAATGGAAAGAAAGGACTGGCCTGACACATGGTGTACAGTACAGTACAGCAGAATCTGAACTCATTCGACAGTCACAGTTGCATAACAATAGAGGAATATAGTTTATCTCTTACTTTATCAAACCCTGTGGGGAGATTCTCCTTTCTCAGGCGTTTTCCACATGGAGGACGGAGATGAGGATGAAATAGAGTAGAAGGAGATTCGGTAACTGCCTCATAATGAAGTTACTAGATAAGATCCATTTATTTAACCTAATGATGCGTTTTGTGTCATAGAATTGGAATCATGGTCATGTCATTGTCAGTATATTAATCTCTTCCTGCCTGCTAGGATAATTACAAACCCACAGCCTTTTTTATCATTTGAAAGTGAGAAATTGTGAATTGTTACATTTTATAGATGCTTTTATGAATATAACGATCTGCATTTAACAGTAGAATTGTATATATTGGTATTGTTTTGCAGTCTTAAACTCTAGCAAAGCTGTTACTTTATGTCGTGAGTGTCTCTACATGTTACATCCATGTAGAAGGACTAGAAACTTGTCTCAAGCAAACACAGGGACAATTTGTATGCAGATGATAAAACCCCTATGGTAAAGAAAGTCGGAGAGGGATTGCTCGACCTCTGTTGCAGTAGCCTGTGATCCATGGTTTATCTTTTTTACAGAGGAGTGCGAGGCAAGGTAGAGTACGGGAGGTGGAAGTGACAAAAGAGGGAGAGGCAGACATCAGGGAGGGGAGGAAATGGTCCGTGGTCTGATGAAAATATTTTTATCCGAAGGGTAAAGGGTAATGTTGCATTTTGGCGAGGGTGTGGGTTTGGAGGAGACCGAGAGGAAAGAGGAGGGAGAAAAACGATTTGTCCTCTCAGATTGGCTTGATGCAAATAAACGATTGCTATCACGCAAATGATTATAAAGCGGCCTCCGAGGAAAGTGGAAAAATAAGTGCGGGGAAAGAGCAGGGTTTGGTTTGGGAGAGCAAGGCGGAGAGAAGATGAAGAGGAAGTCGCTGTGGTCTGAGGCAGATGCGTGATAGTTACCCATGTAAATGATACACATGAGGAGAGATACAGCCAAACAGGAGAGGGGCTGAGCAAAACAAGTGTTTAGTGTTAGAAAAGGGAAAAGGGAAAGAGTGAGAGTGTAAGTGGGAACTGAGTGCTGAGTCAATAGGAAACATCGCAGACCAAATGTCCGCTCCACGTGCACATACATGGAGTAAATGTAGCATGAAGCAGGGGAAACCTCAGAGAGCTAACCAGATGGTTAGAGCTTCCTGGAAATCCTCCAATAGGAACATTCCTGCCTGTTTATGACCTGTTACACATGCACACAGGCCGTATAGCGCAAAAATCTATCCCAAGTATTCAAATAGAAATCAGCCCCCAACAGAGGATACCAAAAAAAATCCTCATAATGCATCTGACATTATGCTTCATATCTATAAACTGCACAGCAAAACAACACAAGTGGAACCCACAGTCACGCACACCGATTGTTATTCTGTGAGTTTTGAGCAGCCAGGTGCTGCAGAGCGGTTTTTTGGCCCCCGTCGTCAAATATCAGTTTTTCCTCCAGCTTCCCAAATTTCTCTGGACAGTTTGCAATCGGGCCCCCTGGACCTTTTAGCAAACACATAGAGGATTTTATGTTTCCATCGTCTGCCAATATCATGTCTCAACTTCCCTGGCAGTCATACTGATGCAAAAGAAATTTGATGGATGACCTCCATTATTTTTAGCTTAGTTTAGCAGGTAGTTGAAGGCGTAGGAAGACGGGAACAATACAAGAAAGGGATGTGATTAAATATTTACACTCTAAAATATCAATATGACTTCGGCGGTGAGTATTTATTTGATTAATTTGGATCCACACCAACTTTTTTACAGGTTTTTTCTTCCTGACCCATCCAGCAGCCCAGCTAACGAACAGACAAACAAACGTACAAAGAGAAAACCTAGTGTCTTTGGTGGAAGTTAGATGAATCACAGTATACCTGTGAGATTGCATGATTTTAAAAAGTCAAGCTCAGCGTCTTGTGATGTGGACTCAAAGGTCAAACGCCACGTGATGACGAGAACCCGTTTCCACCTTTGAAAACAAAATATGCCGCGTACGGCTCGTGAAAGTGATTTGCCGCGAGTGCACATACTTTGCTGCTATCGCGAGATGGCGCTTGCAGTGGATTCCTATCACTGGAGGTCGGTTACTGGCAGCTGCGGCAGTGGATGTGGAGAAAATAGATAATATACAAGTCTATAACAAAAAGTTATGATAGCAGGAACACACGTGCGTAAATATTTTCACAGTGCAGGCAGACATACTGTAAACAGATTTTAAGAAAAATGCAAACACACAAAAGACTCAAGGACAAATGCAGCACTCAGAAAGAATGACTTTTATTGAGTTTGATCAATTTCTAATGTCTTAGCCTGTTTACTTTTGTGTTTGTTGGATGAGTGCCGTTGTTTGCACGTGTGTATATGTGTGTGTTTGTGCGTGTGTGTGTGCGTGTGCGTGCTCTTACACATCCATCCTTTCTGTTTGACTTATCTTTGACTTGTGTCGTGATTCAGTAGACTTTGTTAAACCTTACTGGCATTATTTTGGCTTACTCCCTGTGTGTGTGTGTGTGTTTCTCTTTGTGTGTGTGTGTCTGTATGTGTATGTGTAAGGTATGAGAGATTCTGATCAAGTCAAGCTGGTGTGATAGCTGATACTGTAGGTCTGTGACAGAGCCACAATGGCTTCCAGACAGCTTAAACAGGGATTAAACCCTTTCCCCATTCCCAAACCCTGCGGCTCCCATGAAGAATACCACTCTCTCTTCCTCCCTCGTTTTTTCCTGCACACTCTCTCTCCGTCATTCCCCAGACGATGATTTAGACTCCGCTTCCCGACACCCAGTAATCCCCCCCTCTGAAAAGATCCCCATGCTTCCTGCTGTGGAGAAATCTCAGATGTCATCTCGTCATTGATTCATAGCTTTTCATTGAATTCAGTCACTGATCTTTACATTATATTGGCCCCAAGGGATTTTTATATCTGCTCTGTATCGTACGGAACAGTTAATCCCTGTGTCTTTTATACTTCGCGGAACAAGCAGGTACTGTGTCCTGAATGTGTTGTGAATGTGACGGTTTAATTCGATATATTAAATGTCAGCCGGCAGCATTGTAGATCCCAGTGATTTCCCTTTAGTTGGTATTGCTGTTTGTTTGTGTGCATACATGTGGGGTCTTTGTGGCAGATTCATGTCAATGCTGTGACAGGATAAAACTGGTACTTTCAACAGCTTCACTACCTTAAATAAGGATATAGCACTACAATGCTCCCAGATGTAAATGTTCCTCATTCCTGGAAAGAATACAGTTCCTACATTTTCTAATTAGTTGTTCTAGGATTGTGTTATTCTGTTCCTTATGTATCGTCTGCAGGGGACAAGTGGACATTGCCAGTAATATCCCATTCTTCTATTTGGGTTATTCAGACTCATTCAAAGAATTTCCCCATTATTCTCCTGATATTAATTGACAGGAATGTATGAAATAGAGTAATGATCTGCAGCAAATGTTCTAGTTGGACATCACTCAGGGACTTGCACATTCATCATCTTGGATGTTAAGTCTACTTTAATTAACTAAGTCCACGGTCCAAGTCCATGTGTTAAATCAGCGTAGCCTCCACTTTTAGATTCATTCTTCTTCTTTTCTACGTTGCACTGAACCATTACACTAGATAGACATTACTATGTTCTGGATCTTTGCTTGAGGAAATCTTCTCTATCTGGACCTGTAATTTGAATTGAATACCCATGCTCTAAGATGTGTAGGTTTAAAATGTATATAATATTATCTTGTTGGATTTTTATTTATTTATTTAGATAAAATATGAATAGATATCACCTATCCAGGATCACTACCAGGCAAGGTTTGTATATCTAAAGCTGCTCCTCACAATTACAGCTCAGTGTGTAGTCAGTTCTCCTCTTCTTCCATCTTCTGTCGACATCTGTGTACAGTGAGTGTCATCTGTATCTGTTGCTTTATTGACTTCAACTATTGATTTTTGGGGTTTTGTGTGTGTTTGTGCGTTTGCAGGCAGATGAAGGACCAATCTAAAAAGGCGGCCAACCTGAGGCACAAGGAGCAGCAGGAGAAAAGCAAGAACGCCCTGCTGATGGAGGAGGCCAAGAAGAGAGAGGACAATCTGAATGAAAGCTCCCAGCAGATACAGGTAGGAAAGAGGGAGGAAGAGGAGGGAAGGAACTGTAAGAGTGTGGAGGGGTAAAGCGAGAGGGTGAAGAAAGTGAGAAAGGAAAAAGTTTTTCTCCTCCTCCTCTATGTCCTACCTTGAATATTGTCTGCTATCACAACAATGCTTCATCGTAATGTGACAGTTATGACAGGGAGCAGCCTGAGGCAATGTCAAACACACTCACACACACACACACATGCGCGCGTGATGCAGCTCTCGCTCAGGGAGTGTGAGACGGGGTAACTGAGGAGGATGACTGACAGGGCGAACAGATGGAAGATGGAGAGGCAAAGGGGGAGAAGAGGTTGATAAAATGAGAGGAGAGGTGATTAGAGGGGAAAGAAGACAACCACGAACGATGAAATGAATGCTGTGGGTTTGTAACGCTTCCTGTGGTGAGAGAGCATCTCCTCATTTTCTGCTGTGGCTTCAAGTGACCACGAGATGAGCAGCCATGTGTCGGCTGATGATAATGGCTGTGGTTGTCTTCTTATTTCCTCATATTTTCTTTTAATTTCACCTAAACTTCCCCTGACTTCCTCTTTCCCCTCTTCCATCCTCCTCTTCGCCCTGCCTCTCCTCTTCCAGTAATCGTTAACCTCATTGGTCTCTCTGATTAGAGGCAGATGAAGACACTCTTTCTGTGCGTGCGTGTGTGTGTGTGTGCGCACGCGAATACGCGTACACTCCCCGTGGCGATGAGTGATCCTTGGCTTAAGCAGTTTGGAAGTTGTCATCCGTGCATATGCGTGTGGTTAGGTGATGAGCTGATAGCTCTGTGAGTCACTCAGACTTATGAGACCGCAGCGGTCACAACCATAACTAGTGTGTGTTTAACCAGCACTGAGGACGGTTAATGGAATGCAAGTGAGAATTTAACTCCATACAATGAGAATATTTAATTAAATTAAGATCTGTCTGCGTCGCTGCATAGTCAGACACCAAGTAATGTGGGACCTGGATGCGGATTCACAGCACATGTGTTGGAGATGTTCTGGAGGTTTGTTCACGGCCAAATGTAATGTCTCATCCTCTGGGTCCCACCCTGTCTCCACCAGTTAGCCATTCGACTGTAACCAGGAAAGTCGCCTGGCAAGAAGAAGAAATAGCTCTATTTTTATAGGGCATTGGTGGGAAGTTCATTCGTTTTACTTGATCGGGAACTCTTGAGTCCTCGGAGGCAGATGGAAATCAGATTGTGTGATTTGTGAGTCTTTTTGCAGCTTGTTCCAGTCGCAGGAAGCAGCACATCGGAATGAGGAGTGTCCAAGGTTTGGACTCTGGGGAGGTCTTAGGCGAGATGTGACAGGGAAAGCTGCTTTTGCAGGGAAACTTAGGACACACACTGTCAGATGTGGTGGATGTCAGATCAAGGATGCTTTTGTACAACGTAGGAGTACCCCTCGTGATTTGTTGGGCCTAATCTACGCTTCAATCCCCAGATCCATCCCCAAAATAACTTTTGAACCCCAAATAAATAAAGAAACTTTTTCATAACGAAGGGGAGAAAACTCTTATAGAAAACTGTACATAGCGTTCTTTCAGGCCGGTCGCAAAGTCAAGCTCAGCCACAATCCAGTAGACGTGCACTGTGAGTAGCAGATCCTTACGCCGGCCTAATGGCCCAGCTGATCCCCTCCTAAGCTTCAAATTGTCCTAGCTCATATTGGGCACTTTATTTAAGATGCTTTAGCTGCCTGCCCTTTTTCCTGCTTCCACTGAAAAAGCCACTTTGCAACCGACCTCCAAACCAGCACCTTCCTTTCATACTGAACTTGACCCAATCACTGTCATGTGTTGTCATTGCTGCCTGCCCTGTTCTGTGCCTGGGTCTTTTAGCTGTTGTTCTCAGAACCTTTAGGCGGGGAGGTCCCAGAACAGAACCACGCTGCCAAATATATACGTTATTGCGATTATTGAATACAAATACATTTTCACAAAAGTGGTCATCACTGAATTAGAGATGTTGTATGTTCCAAGTATCTAGAGCTCAAAGTAACTGTAAGTGTCAGAGAATGGTGAAAAACTGTAATCACAATTGACCAGAGTCACAGAGTTTGTTTTATCTAAGCAAACAGTCCAAAAATAATCAATTTACAGTGATTTAAAACACACAAATACTGACACTCGAGAGGCTGGACTTGATTCACGTTTTGTGTTTTTAGTCACGTTTTTGCCATCGTAGCGGTTCACGTCCATCACTTGGGTCCAGATTAAAATAGCTAAACCATTTTTGGCTGGATTGCTGTAAAATCTTTTATTGTCATTCATGGTCTTTGACTTCCCCTGAGCCCCTGACTTTTCTTCTAGCATCACCATGAGGTTCACATTTGTGGTTTGGAGTGAATTGTCTCCGTAACCTTTGGGAGGATTTGCAGATGTTCCTCTCAGGATGAATAGTTTGTCTGTGACCAAAGGCCCCCAAAACTATTTATATTACCTTCACCATTTGTTTTTTTATTGACTCCATCTTTAATAAATGCTGCATTAACTGACTCTAAAACTATCTATACTGTTTTGTCGTTGCACGCTCTCTCTCTGTAGGACTCCCTCCGTCATAAAGAGGACCGCATCGAAGAGCTGGAGGAGGCGCTGAGGGAAAGCGTTCAAATCACAACAGAGCGGGAGGTGGTGCTCGCCCAGGAGGAGCATGCACGCGTCCACTCCGAGAAACAGGTACTCTCTCACGCCATGGCAAATAAACACACAACACCCGCATTGTCTACGATTCCTTTTCCCGATCCAATAAATGTGTGGACCAAATCTTTCCTTTAACTCAACCCCTTTAAGCTGCTTTTTTTTTTTATTCACGTGGTCACAATCGTCCTCATTTCTGTCTTTTGGGGACATTTGGATGGACAAACAAAAGCGCACACAGACAAATATCTTAATGGCAAAATAAAAAGCCTTTTTGACATGGCTAAACAACGCCATGCCAAAAGTGGTTAATGGTGGCGGCGACACACATGCCCCGTGCCAACTGAGCTCATTCAGGTGTGGCTCCGGATGTGTGTTTGCCCAGTCACTCCTCATTTGGAGGAGAGGTAAACACGTCCCTATTTAAAGAACAGCTTGTGTTTGTCCTCCTCGGCCTGCGACGCACAAATGTCTTTTCCTCAAACCGGGCGCGAGCAGACCACTCCAATTTGTAATCTGTTGCATCTATATTGAGACAGTAGGAAAGCTCCAAGCGAGGTTTGGAAAGGGAAGGGGTCAGTGGATTCAACCTCAGACCAGTGGGAGTGTGTGTTTGTGTGTGTGTGTGTGTGTGTGTGTGTCGTTCTCCTGGGCACAAATGACTTAACAAGGCCACAGAGATGGGAAATGTTCCTCAGAGCCAAGATGGGTTTTGACAAGTGGGGAAAAAACAGCGTGGGCTCTAAGGATGAAAACTGCCCTGAGAAAACATGGCCCGCTGTAGCTCTTGGCACCCCCGGCTGGACTCCATTGTTATTACTGACTCTAAATGTTGGCCGTCCTCACTGGCCTTTACTTACCAGACCACTTCTGGACAGACACGGAGAGACAGGCATGCAAACAGATGTTTTACTCTGGAGGTATTTTCGCTGACGCCTTCATTCATGCTAAATGTTAATGAGCGCCACGGCAGACGTAAGTTCCAGGTAGGGTTAGGAGCAAGGAGCCCGTGGACGGATGTATGAAAAAGAGACGTGGCGGATGGGCGGAGCCAGACACGTGGCACATGCACTGAAGGTGAAACGAGGCTTACATGACGAATTTAGCTTTGTTCTGCTCCGTGTGCGAAAAGGCACGTCCAAAAATCACAGAGCTTTATTTCCAATTCATGTCAAGATCCTGAGGTTTTCAGAGTTGCTAAGTACTACAGACCAACACGGTTAAAATGATGCACGTAACAGGTCCGATTCTCCTTTTGATGTCATGATGCAACCGAAAAGAAATAGCATATTGGACTTTGATATTTGAATTCATGCAGCTTTGATGAAGGGTTTGAGCAAGCATGGGAAGCCAATTTGTATGTAGTACTGATCACTGCTTTAGAGAACACTTATTTTATTCGATTTCATGTTGTTTCACGTCACGATCACTTGCATATTTAAAACATAGCTAGTTTCCACCATTTGAGCTTTTCTAGAAGCTCAGGGACCTTTTCAGGAACTTACCTACTTGCTTTATAAGCAAAGTCTAAAATAAGGCCCTTGGCTTTTGTTTCTGTTGTGTTCTTTGCTTTAGGAACTAAGTTAAATGTAAAACACAAACCTTGTGGCCGTGCACATCTTCAGGAGCAAGTGCTATTAACAATAGGACGAGGGATGGACATTTCAGATTTAAATTAAACAGCCATTAACATGTAACAAAAGAAAAAGATGGAGTTTGGAAATTGGACGCATGAGAAATACATTTCAAGCCTTTTTTTATCACAGTTAAAATTATGAACACTGATTATATCATCACGGTTTTGGCGATACGCACTCAGTATTAATTTCCCCTTTCTACCTTTGTACTCAATTAATTGTAAAGCACATACTGTATATCAGTATTACACCAGGTGTAAATATACAATAAAAACACGATTCTCTCTCTTTTGATTTGCCGTCTTTTTATTGGAGACTAATCCGCCTCGCAAAAATACACAGAGGCCACTGTTATCTTCCCGTGCCTCCATAGTTACTGGAACAATTTAATCACAATGTTTCATACAGTAGTAACCTATGGTGTGATTTTAACGTCCCAAATCAAAGATACATCAGTGCCGTAAACCTTGAAGATTGTGAAGTGAGGGAAAGATGAAAAAGTCCCTTCCAACATGTTTATCCTCCTGAAGCGGACTGCGGTTTAATTTGTTTAGAGCCATTTGTGCCAAGCTATCACTTTTAATTTATCAGCGCTGTATAGAAATACTTGAAAAAGCCAGAAGTGGCAGCTTTAATTAGACAGAATCGAAGCCATTTAGGCCAGGACAGGGTGCTGGAGAGCGTCCTCCTACTCAAATGCTTGAGTGAAGGAGGAAGGAGCTGGAACGTCAGCGTGTGGTGAACGAGTGGAGATGGCAGCCAAGCTCTCACCCAACATCAACAGCGCTAACTCAGCCTTTCAGCGCACACACGCACACGTGCGCATACACGTGTGTGTGCGCCCAACACTCGCAGACAGGATAGTAACACACAAGACAGTGGTCCACATACATACATTGCTCCAGACGCGCAAACATGGCGGAAAGAAGTGCTAACTGCTGTTTAAACAGTGCACGGACTGGGCACAACATGGCATTCAGCGGGCGCCAGGTGGACACGGCTCTCTAACGGGAAAGGTGTCTCGGTATACACAAGTCAAATTATAAATAAATATTTTTGTGGCCCTGTTTTATGACCACGTCACTGCAATTAACGTTTCACATAATGATTCATAAAATGATGACAGAGGGAGAGACAATTTCCGACCTTAATGAGGACGGCGTGTGTGAAAGAACACACGTTGCTTTTTATAGCATTTGCACACACACACACGCACACACACACACAGAAGCAACCGGGGACAAGCACACAAGCCGCACACCATTAATATGCAGCCATTTATTGACAGCTCCTGTGTGTGCGTGGGCGTGTGTGTTTGTTCCATGGGCAGCAAAACTTGTTGACCACATGAAATTATATTCGACCTATTCTGCTCGCCATGAGTCACTAGTGTACATGTGGTCAAGAAAGGTGTGTGTGTGTGTGAGACAGAGGAGTGAGTCAACAGTGACACACTCCATCTGTCTTCTGCTCTCCAGCTTTCCGTCTTTTATTAACCACATAATTTTAATTGTTGAACCCGGTGCACTTTCTTCTTCTTTAATTTCTTTCACCCAAAATGTGTTTGAAGTCGCTCTTACACACAAACACACTTGTTCAGAAGACTGAAGGGGTTGCTGTCCTCCTCTCCTCCTCCTCTCCTCCTCCTCTCCTTCTTTTCCAGCCGGGGCCCGTCACTCCTCACCCCTCCCTGCATCCCTCCATCCCTCAGTCTCTACATCTCTGATGTCGGCCAAAGGCTTTTCTCTCCTCTGTCTCCCTTTCTCTTTCCCTTTAGGTTCCTGTCATCGGTTCCCTCTTTTCCCTCCTAACCTCTCCTCCTCTTTGTGTCTCGGCTGAATTGCAGTTTTAACACTGCTTGTGTTGCTCTGTGCAACTTCCTGCACTGTCTGCACTTTCTTTCATCTGACTATTTGTCTCTCTGTCTTCCGTCTTTGCTGTACGGCTTGTTTTTTCACTTGAGCATTTCTTACAACTTCTCTCTTTTTCTCTGCCTCTCCTCCCTGTACATACCTCTATTATCTCCTCTTCACCTTTATTTGGGCCCTCTTCACACTTCCATACTTTTCAACATCCATCCTGCTGCCTCAACTTTTATTTCTCTTTCCCCCTTAACTCCTCTTCTGTACTCCTTTTTTCTCCTCTTCCTTCCTTCCTTTCTTCTGTCTCACATCCATTTTGGACCCCCCCCCCCCTCACTGTCAACACCCCCATCCCTTGCTCTCTTTTCTCCTGTCTTTCTCTCTTTCTGCTTTTTTTGTACGCAGCTGTCTCACATTCCACTTCATGAGTTCACCACAGCCGGCTTTAGGTGGTCAAAGGTAACAAACAAACATCCCAAATGGCACTTCTATATGATCACCATTCATTCTTCACTTTTCATTCCACTCTGTCACATTTTTATTTTACTGAAGGATATAAAAACTCCTGCAATGGCTTTTTACCTTCACCAAGGAGGCGGATTAAAGGGCACATTCAGGAATAGTTTTTTTCTCTTTATCAAAATATTTATAATTCTTTTCTGGCAATAATGTGCAGATCTTGATTTAACAATGTTTGGGATTGTGCATTTTGGTCAAAATTGGTGAATATGTTAAAAACGTTATCACAATGTTAAAGACAGTGATACAAAAATCTAATCTTCATGTAAAAAAACCCATTCAAGTAGTTTTTGTTCAATCCTGCTAATGTTCAACAGAAATCACAGCCTCCTTGGTGAAGATAATTAGTCAGTTTTATCCTTATTAAAGGCCTGTGGAGAAACAGTAAAACAAAATAGCTCAAAGAATCACCTGAGGTCCAAATGTTCGTGGTGCGCTAAAGTCAGAAGTTGAAAAATGTAACCTCTCAGTGAAATCTTCTGGAACCACCAGGAGATCATGATGGGAAATACAGGATGACAGAATCTCAATGATGTCTAAAGAGCCAACATCCAGTTCATTCAAGGAAAGTCTATTGGCCACTTTGGAATTGGTGGGGAGGAATTCTGACAGAACGGGAAAGCAGAAGTCTTGGAAAAATGATTAAAATGGAAGGAAATAGTAAAAATCCATGAACATTGAGAAAGATCCTCCACCTTGAATTAAAGGCCTGGCCTCATTTTTTTTATTATTGTAAAGGGAAAACTCTTTATTTTGTCCTTGTCCCAGTTTCTTTGTGAGCAGCTGCTTTCAGATTCAGCTTCTGTTCAGAGTTTTTACTTTTTGTTTCTGCCGATGCCATATGTTTTTTTCGAGCAATTAAAACAAATGTTTCCTTTTTAAATAGTTTAAATCCTTTTCTGTTGTCTTTGGGTTTGATGTTTTTGATCTTCTTTCTTTCTGCTTCAGCACCGCAGATTCAAAATGTGCATGTGTGTGTGTGTGTGTTTGTTTTTATAACTTGCTGAAAGAGGAACATTGATGAGAGAAAACAACAAGGAAAGAAATGAAATGTTTGATGATTTGCGCCGAAGCATTTCATTTAAAAATATTTCAAAGCGCACACACACACGCACACACACACACACACACACACAAATACACAACCAAACAATAAATATACATTAAAGCTGACGATTTAAAAGTGGAAGACATGAGAAAGTAATGTTTTCTAATGTGTGTGTGTCAGGTGGAGGACCTGCTGGTTGCCATGGAGCGGGTGAAACAGGAACTGGACGTGATGAAGGCCAGGCTGTCATCGACTCAACTCTCACTGGCCGAGAAGGAAGGTCACCTGACCGCCCTGCGGGCCGAGAGGCGGAAGCACCTGGAGGAGGTTCTGGAGATGAAGTGAGAACACAGAAACACACATTTCATTACTTTTATTTTAATGTCAAAAGGTAAAGCAGCTCAACAGCAACTTCCAGTTATCCCAAAAGGTTTTTTTCTCTGGCTCCTACATTCATTTAAATGTCCCTATTTAGGAATAGACATTTCTCACCCAATCATTCTGAATTCCAGATACTTACAATCGCTTAATTATGTACTGAAGAGCCAAAAGATTTAGTATAATGTTATTTATGAAACTTATATTAAAGTATAACTCAACTGCAGCTCTTCATTCCTCATTTGAATGCAGGCACCAGGCTGATCTTCTAATATTCCCCCTGTAAAATGACACGTAGTCCAAAATTACTACTTACGACTTTATTCTTGAAATCTCTGATTTTGCTTCTTCTACATGGCCCTAATACTCCTCTAGTGTTTCACTGGCTGTTCTCGCCTCTTGGTTTATGTACATTAACATTTCCAACCAGTTATCATCTCTCAAAGTCAGACTTGACCTTTCACACTTTCCCTCAAATTAGCAACTCTTATGATATCTCCAGTAGTTTCCCTTGTCGCCTCAGTGTTCCCGGAAGGTTCTCAGTGCTCGTGATGATCTTCACCCCACACCTCATCAACTCTCCTCTCAGTCCTACTCTCGTCCCTTTCTTCTTTTATCTCCTCTCTCTCTTTCTCTCTGCACTTTTAAAGTCATAGACCTAAGTAGCGTGCTAATGCAATAACTGTGTTCCTGCTGTACAACTCTTCAAATGATTGATTGCTTTCTCAGACACACCGCACACACTCATGCACACACACACATACACACACACAGTACATCAGTGTAAAAATTGAATGCAATTTTAATAGATGGGTTTGCGTATTTTAAGTGCAGCTAAACGGGGTCCAGCAGTCCAGTGATTCTCCGTATTCTCTGCTGTTTGACATCCTGGCCGAGACCTTACAATGTGGTGTAATTTAGTGGAACGAATCGGGAAAATCAAAGCCAAGAAGAATGTCCGTGTTAGCATGTCCTGCCTGTTTAAACACGCCGTGGGGCATCATGGCATCATGGGAAAATGAGGCTATGCACTGTGATTTAGGTTTCCTGCGCTGGCTCCTTGACATTTTCTAGCAACATTGAATTTCTTTGCATCAAGAGAGAGATATAAAGTGTGTTTGTTACGTGTGTGTGTGTGTGTGTCTATGTGTGTGTGTGTGTTGGTCCAGCCGTATGTCCATTCACAGCCCAGGTGAGCAAGTTATTGGCCATTTTATCACCGTAGTAACAACCCGTGCGATTATTACAGGCATCAGCGCTTCAGAATGCGTGGCCTTGTTTCCATGGGTGAATTTGTGTGTGCGTGTGCGTGTGTGTGTATCACATGTGCACACACAGATACACAGATAGACGTGTGCTTGATTGTCTTATTTTTGTCCGGACATGTCCACGCTTCCTTTTCCGAGGATATTGCCTCCATGATGAATATTTATACAGGAACACGGCGAATTACACGTATACATGCTCCCTTACTCAACACACACAATGCAACTAAATTCAAACACACACACACACACACACACAGACCACATGCATGATTAGATTTATCAGTCTCCAGCGGGCGGTGCAATCTGTGCTATCATTTAACTTCCCTGTCCCTGCGGCACACTGACTGTATATACTCTGAACTCTGACTGTGTTTCCACTGGATCATACAGAGATCCAGATGTTTACTGCGCTGCCTGTCTCTGGTGTTTCTGCAGCAGCTGCACACACTGCGCTGCCCTCCTATGTGACAGATACTGTACGTGTGAATCATGCATAAATTCATCGTGTGATTGCAAATACATTCTCTCTTGCATATATAAGGATTCCATCTTTGCCCCTTCGTGTCCTTTTTCCTCCAAACTTGTATTTCCTTAACTCTAAGGCACTTTGGCTCAACTCCTGTTGTTTTTAATGTGCCATATAAATAAGCTTGACTTGACACAACCTCACATGTGTTTTTACCCAATAGATCTAAAGCAAAAGTTAACTTTTAGTCTTATTCACCGCCGTGCGTCATACTCAGGATGGTTAGATTAATTTGTGTCCTTATTGGGGCCAATTTATTGACGTATGAAATAGTACATCTGTAGACGGGTAGATTAAGAGGTACAAAAAGTTTCCTTTTCCTTCACTTTAAATCTTAAACTCTCTGGCGGCAGGCCTTGTAGAAAAGTTTGTTTCTCTTTTTCCCTCTCTGAGCTCATACTTACGTTTTTAGGATATCAATTATTTACTGTTGGTATGCTTGTCTGCGTTGGCCAGCACTTTTCTCTTCACTCGTGTTTTTTTTGCTGCCAAAGCTACTATTTTCTTCTGTTTCCGCTCACGTCGTCTGTGGTTTTCTGATTAATAGCAACTCACCCGAAAACACAGAGGGAATTCCTCTTTGAAATGCTCCGCTTGAATCCCCCTGCAGACGAATTGTCACATTCATATGTGATAATTTAACAACTTACTGGAAAGAAAGCACAGCGCTCTCCAGCTCTCCAGCTCTCCAGCTCTGCCTCTGCATAATACATGATATTTTTCAGGCCGCAGTAGGATACGCTTCTCACATATCTGGGATGTAGTCTATTTTCTTCTCAGCTAACCCTCAGTGAGAAGTTTAGATGTTTCAGGTAGCTGCTGGTTGTCTCGCTGTGAGTAATGTGCATGACGCCACCGTTCATATTTTTCACAAGACATTAGGGTTTGGTCAGCGAAGACGTCATTTCTCTCTGGCTTTCTCCCACATGTAAAACACGAGATGTTTAAGGTGGCTGTGTCCTGTGTGTCCATATATCTCAGTGTAATGCACATGAAACTGTCTCCGTGCAGGCAGCCGGCCGTTACTCTTCAGGGTTTGATGTCTGATTTGCTGCCCAGTTCTACATTGGTGTAAGGTTTAATGTTACTGTAAGACATGATATATGATACGGCATGTTTCCGAGGTTTCTGGAACAGACATAGAATATATTAACACACACTCCCGTGCAGAAATATTCAGAGTACAGCTGCAAGAGCGCACATACTGACATTCTGTCTCGTTTTCTATTCTTCTCTTGTTTCCTCCTTCCTCTTATTGCCACACACACGCGCACACACACACACACACACACACACACACACACACACACACACAAGCACACTGTAAGGTGTTCCTTCTTCAAATACTTGTTCAACCTTCGTTCCTTATTGTGTTTCTGTATTTGTCCAACAACACACAATATAATCAAAAAGTCTGGGACACACAAATCCACAAACATGCAAATAAACACTATTAACATCTAAGTAGAGACGCACTATAAACACTCTGATCTCAGAGACAGGAAAATACACAGACAGAACTACACACGGACACACACATCTGCCCTGCAGGGCTCCAGCATGCGACTGTTCCCACTGATAAATCATCTGCAGCGACCCTCAAACATGCAAGCACGCTCATAAAGCACACAGGCATATTTTCTTTGAGATGTACATTAAATACGGACATGCTCGCTCTCTTCCCAGCCTCGTGTGTGCACATGTGTCGTCATGTGTTTGGAGAGTTTAGGGTAAGCAGGTGTCGGTGCGGAGGAATGCGCTGACGGTGTGTGTGTGTGTGTGTGTAGCAGTGGGGTGTCAGGTCTGAAATCCCAATCTGGATGAATTAAGGCCCATTTTATTCTCCGCTGACGTCCGACACACATCTACACCCCCGCCGCACAGCTCCCGCTCTTTCTCTCGTCTTTCTTCTCATGTCGGTTTCACACGCAGACACGTTTACGGTACGTCTCTGGTGTGGTTACGGGCAGGTCTGGTTTGTGGAGCCGTAGCACTCAATGCAGCGCTTGTCCGACGAGACTTGATTAATGTAAAACATACGCACAGAAGATTTTGCTTGGCTTTGAAAGGATTTCAAGAGGAGACAATAATCTTCTAAAACGTGTTTTTTTAGGACACAGACGAGACAAGTCGTGTTGGTTTTATTCGTACAGTTTAAGATCAGAAGGTCTCTACTTATACCTTTGATTTGGATGAGGGAGAATCCGTCCAAAAGAAACATGGCTGTAAGTTGGGTTGTAATGAAAAGAAAATTTCAGATATATAAGTAGTTCTTGCCATGATGACAGTTGCTTACACTTACCTCACTGAGCGTGATTAGAACACATCCTTTTAGCGTGGAAATTTCAACATTGCAAGCAAGTAAACACTCAACTGAAATGAAGCCGTTGAACTCTCACATGATTGATTATAAATCTGGCAAACACTAGAATTTGAAGAACCGTTTGCAGTTTGAAACCTTGTCCTGAATCTTTGCCTGAGAAACTTGGTTCAGGGCGAAATGACCCAAACAGACGTGGAGCACATTTTGAACAGAACTTGATTTGTGGAGGTTGTAAACTGGGTTTACAACAATAGTTGCGCTTTTGATGATTTTATATATGAAATGTGCTGATTTATTTTAGCAAATGTGACAGTGAAAGTTTTATTAGAATTTACTGAAGTCATTTTCCAGTGTTGAAAGGAAGAACGTTTGCATTTCCAGGGAAGGAATATCACAGGAAGTTCATGTTTTACTTATCCGAACACAAAATCGTTTGTGTAAATTAATTTAAAAAGGGATGGATTTCAAAATAGTCTATTACATTAGTTGGATATCACTTACAATTTGGCTTGGATATCTGAACAGACTCCGAGGACAGAGGACAAAGAAGTGGATGAGGAGAGAAAGGAGAGCACACAGTTGACAAAACAAAGAGAAGAAACGCATGCAAAGAGGTCAGGGCAAGAGTTATAAATTTCTTTTTGGGGGGAGGGAGACAGTAAGAGGATAATAAAATGAAAGAAAAGAAGCAGAAATGCTTTTTTGGCCGAGGGAAAAGGAGGGAGAGCAAAGAGGAGAAAGACAGCTGTCCAACAACAACTCAGGCGAGCCAACAAAACTGTGTGATATCCCGAAGAAATTATATTACCTCCATCTCTGTCTCCCTCGCTCCTTCCGTTCATCCATCAATCTTTCAGACTACAGTGTATATTGAATATATTACCACTTATCTCACGCAACGTCCTTCCTTGCCTTTGGCACAAAACTGTAAATTTAATTTCCTGCGTTTTTTTCCAGACAAAAACATAATATTTAAAAAATAATCTGGATGAGTCAGTTTACTTGTGAGGTTGTTATGTTGTTAATGATGCTTAAAAACACAGAAGAATCCCAATGAAAAGTCCCTGTTGTGCTGAAACAGGGGCGTGGAGGCACTGGATGGTTTTTGGTACGAGGCAAATGGTCAAGGCCTCGAGCAGCAGGCAACAAAGTGAGTCACATTACTTTTGTTTGTCTTGGTAGTGGGAAAATAAATCTAGTTTCTCTATCTGCATGTGGGAGGCCGCCTCAGGCTGAAAGAAACATGTGATAGTCAATTATCGGGGGGGGGGGGGTTATTGAGCTAATTAAAAAAAAAAATTAAAGACTGGAACAGGATCCTCTGCGTGACTAAAAGAGTAATTTTTTATCAGAAAATTAGCTTTTTTTAGATTTAAAGGAGAGAAAAATACATATAAGTATCAATGTTTTTGTTTTCAGTTGTGTGTGTATAGGTGCCCTGCTGTTTTTCTGTTGTCTCACTCTCACTCATGCTGGGTGTGTGGAAGAATTTGGACAACCTGGACTACAGGAAGTCTGTTTACCCGCACTGTATTTTGAACTGCGTGCACAATTAGAGAATGAAGAACGTCTGCCCCGTTAGAGCCTGGTCTGATGCCTCAAGGTGAACACTATAAATTCAATTTAGTTCTCCTCTGCTGCTCTGTTCTCCGTTTTATCTCCCTCCCAGCCTCCCTCTCCAAACCTCAAACCTCTTCTCCCCGCAACCCTTCCGCGAGCCATCCCTCCCTTCATTCCTGCCGTCCCTCCCTCCACTGCATCCCTCGCTCTGGCATTCCTTGTCCTCCATCTCTCCCATCCTCCTGTTTTCGTCTCTCGCTGCTTGCATCCTGCCTGCCCTGCCTCTTTCCATCCATTGTCCTCCACTCTGCAGCCTCCATTGGTCTGGAAACGTCATTATCGAGTTATTTCTTTCCGGAAGGCTGTATTTCTCTCTCTCCGTCTCTGTCTTCACTTTTGTCACTACATCGTGAATCTAATCAATTGGGTGAGTGTGTGTGTGTGTGTGTGTGTGTGAGTATGTCGATTGGACGAGAGGTCTGCTCCTTACAGTCAGACAGCCGACACTAACAATATCACTTCATGTGCAAATAACCCACACACAGCAGCTATCCCATCACTAACAATAGAACTACATGTTGCCTTCAGAAAAATAAATAGACACACACACACAAAGTCACTCACAAAACCAGACAAGAAAGCATGATGTCTTAGAAGCTTTCATTCCCGGAGGAATGTTTGAGAATTACGTACACACACATGCGCACACACACATGCGCACACACACACACGCACACACTCTCTCACACTCTCACACGCATAAAAATATAATTCTAAAAACGTGCATTAAAATACATCCTCCCACACAAATGCATGTACACATGCTTATGGCGGTGCACTAAACACAGAGACACGCTTTGATCCCCTCAGACGGCAATGATATTAATCCACACTGTGCCAAAGCGAGTGTGTGTGCGTGTGTGCATGTGTGTGTGCGTGTGTGTGTCAGACACGTTGAAAGCTTAGTTTGACAAAAAGAGGGCACGTGGTTCTGACACTAGTCCGACTCGCTGCACGTCTCTCTCTCTCTTGCCATCTTCCATGCGCTCTCTGCACTTGCCTTGCTCACTCGCACTCTCCCCTCCTTCTCGAGCTGCCTTCCTCTGTCCTCTTTGATTTTTTTTCTCTCTCTCTCTCTCTCTCTCTCTCTCTCTCTCTCGCTCTCTCTCTTCTCCCTTGTGAGCAACTGAGGGAGATTTTGGAGTCAGGAAAAGAGAAGCAATAAAAGATGTGCTGCAGTTAGAAGTTGTATTTAAATAACAGGGTTTTCTGAACGTCTCTGAAGCCTCGCAAACCAGTGATCTCCAGCTGAATATGGGACAGAGAAAGATATTTTTTAGTTCTGAGTTTTTGCATTATAATGTGCATTGTTATCATCCTTATTTAACGTGTAATCTGCACACGGATTCCAGCACGCTTGCACCAATGAAGTCGACTGAACAAAAAAGAGGGAAAAGGGGCGAGATTTGAAACAAGGACAAAGACTCGAGAACAAGGGGGAAATGTTCAGGGAAACGGACGGCTACCAAACACATCAGAACCAAAGGAAACAAGTGGAAAGAAAGAACAGATAAAGTAAAAAAGGATGCGGCAAAACCAAAAACCCGCCTGTTTACCTCAAGTGATTGCAGGTTGCGCGTGCCAGGCCATCAAACAGATCATTAAACAGCAATTAAAGAGGGAAAGGGAGCGAGGAAGAGGGAAAATGTATCAAAAAGTTGAAAACAAGACAAGCATTTTTTTTTTTTTTTTTAAACCCTCTGATTGTACGTTGTGATTGCCAAACAATTACTTTTCTATTCTGGAAATAATAAAAGTGTAGAAGACAGACAGGCAAGGGGAGGAGAGGACGGACCAGTGGCAGACTTGTGATTGGCTCATTAAATACACAGAAAAGACGGAGCAATACACTGAACAAGGAAGACATCAGATTGAGTGAGAACGATTACATCAGGGACATAATCACAGTTATCGATCATTTCAGGTTGTAAAGATTCCGTCAGACTTTATTCTCCTGAATCTGAAAGTTGGCTCGTTGTCAGCGAGCAAAGAAACTGAGCATGTTATCATACATGATGAATTAAATGAAACAGATCAAATATTAACAGTGGACTTTGTTCATGTTTCATCAAAACTCTGAAAAATATGAATCTGTCCTTTTGATTTTGACTTGCTCTGCAACTTGAGATAATAGCTTTTATTGATGGTGAAAATTACTGTTGAAATGTAGAAGCTTCACTGCAATAATACAAAATCAGGAAGCAGCTTTGCCCTTCAATCTTAGACAGATGAAGGTAAATGTGATTTGTTGTAAATCTACCCAAAATGCAAAGCCAGTGGCATGCTGCTTTAATTGTTGCCCTGATATTATTGTTTATATTCGTTTTTGAATAATTTCTCATATTTAAATTCATTTTTTAATATCTAATATCGAGAAAATTTAATTATTATGCAGGATATGCACATTTTACAGTTAATAGTGTAACACTAGCCCTTGATGCTCTTTCTCTCTCTTCCTGCGTTTTCATGATGTTCAGCTCTTGTGTCCTCCGTGTCTATGTTACCTCTTTTTCATTCTGAGATATTTTAATTATTTTGTTTATTTTTTTGCTCTCCTGCATCCATCGTGCATTAGAGACGTAATCAACACGCCCACTTGCTCTTTGGGAGTTTACCGGCTGTGTCCTCTCACTCGCTCGTACTTTTCCCGCACATTTTACTGTCCGAAAACATCAGGAGCGACCGACTTGGACATTTACGCTCTCACAACCCCTCCAGGAAATTCCAGTAAGACCTCAGTGTGTGTCTGAAAGCAGCTTTCCTTGATTTTACTGCACCTTTTCGAAGGTGTGAAGTTGCAACCAGCTTCCCTTGTTGGCCTGAACCCACTGACAATCAAAGCATCTCAGTGCATCACAGAGTTGAGGTGTACGACAGAGGATATCTATGGATTTCACAGATCTGCCACTGTCATCTTGTCGGTTGAAGCGTATCTCTGATGGTTTGACAAACGTGTGTGTGAGTCGCAGGTGTCCGGTTCTGTGACTGGTTCAAGGTACAGGAGTGAGCTTGTGCTGACAGATTGTAAGCAGATGTCTTGGTCTCTGTAGCAAGGCGTAGAGATTGATTTACTGTAAGGAGCCGCAGTGAAGACAAAGCTCCATCTTTAGTCACACTTCTTACTGTGTGTGTCTGTGTGGTCCCATGAAAAGAGCAAACTCCCACAGACCATGGATAATGCATTTTTACACCTTTCTTATTAGTCACAGTGTGTGTTTGAAATGTGTGTGTGTGTAAGAGAGAGAGAGTTGCAGGCAGAGAGAGAAGGAGGTGAGGGAGCGAGGGAAGCCAGCGTTTCTTATAGAGAAAAAAGTAAGCGAGAAAAGGGTAAATGTGTCAAGAACAGATCCTCATTCTGTCATGCAGTAGTCCCACCTGCCCTCCTCTGTCTCTCTCTCTCTCTCTCCCTCTCTCTCTTACTTCTCATCCTCTTACTGCCTTTGTCTCTCGGCCTCCCCTTTCCTTTACTCCATGCCTCCCTCCCTCTATCCGTTCCTCTCTCCCCCTTCACGTCTCTTTGATTTGTTTTCCCTCCAAATCCTCCAGTTATTTTATTCCCTTTCCTGTCAGTGCTGTTTCTTTCTGTCAATGTGTGTGTGTGTCTGTGTGTGTGTGTGTGTGCGTGTGTGTGAGTGTGTGTGTGTGAGTGTGGGTGTGTGTGAGTGTAAGCCTTCTTGCTGTTTTTCTTTAAGCCTCTCTGATGTACAACAGCTCCTTGAGGGGTGCTTTTCTCTCCCTCTCAAACACACACACACACACACACACACACACACACACACTTATCCTGTGCACCAGCTTTAACCTATTTCCCTAACTCTCTTTTTTGCTCTCTCACTTTTTCAAATACTCTCTGATGGTCTCTCATTCATCTCTCTCCATACTAAATCATTTATGCCCAGCATCTCTGACCCACTTCCACGATAGGGTTAACACACACACACACACACACACACACACACACACACACACACACACACAGACACACACGTGATACAGAGTGAGCTTTCAGGAAGATCTCACCCAAAAAAGCCTGCTGTTCTCATTGTATTATTATACATTGTACAACGGCTACTTTAATCTAAGGAGTATTAGTCAAAGATAAAACAAATCTTCTGCCAAATCACGACCGGGCTTCTTTATGCAAATCCCTTTAACACGGCCTCCTCCGTCATAATAAACAAGTCAAGTTTCCAGATCACAAACACATTTTGGCTTTTGGCAATGAATAAAAGCAGAAGAGTCCATTAGCTCTATTTCTTGATAATCATTTTATCATTAGCCTGTATTTCAATTGTGCCATTATCCCTTTCATGTGTTTCATGTAGCCCCTCAAGAGCAATCTTAACGTTTTCAATGCCCATAACAACGGCGGAAGGTGTCAATCATTTTCTCAAACAACTGCTGTAACGATCCCGCGCAGCTTTGTGTCGGCGCGTTTTCAGGAGGGAGAGCAGCAGTGGATGGTTTACTATAAACCAAGGCTTTATTGGCTATCATTGCTTTGATGCTGCACATATGGCAGGCCTGCACGAACAAATGTTTCATAAAACCTGCTCTGATCTGTGTATTCATTGCTCTCTTTTCCCTCGTAGAGCCATAAAGGCTTGTGTACGTGTGTTTGTGTGTGTGTGTGTGCGTGTGTGTGTGTTCAAAGATGGTTAACATTTTAAGAGAGACCTCTAGCTTCATTCCTCTCGCTTAGTTTCTTACTTGGGTACCTTTCTCTCACTATTTGAAGATGTGAGGCATCAGCAGCAGTTCACACCTTCAACATGTGTGTGTGCATGTAATTGTTCATGTGTGTGCCTGTGGCTTTGTATTCATGTGTGTGCGTCTGTGTGTGTGTATAAGGCAGAGAAAGAGAGAGTCACCGTGGTGTAGTTGAGAGCAGGATCGAGGCCCGGTGCTGGCTAGTTGTCTGCCCTAGGACAGAAGCTGTCAGCTGAGAGAAAAATATTACTCTGCAGGGGCCCACTCTGGAGAGCCATAAACTAAAGTGTGTGGGTGTGTGTGTGTTGCGAGCATGCGTGTGCGCGAGTGAGTGAGTGAGTGGGTGTGAGACAGGGTGGTGGTGAAAACAGAGGTAGGAATCAGAAATGGTTTAATTTTATCTTCACACATACAAGCAGATGATGCAGAGTCATGAACACCAGAGCCATTGAGGTGTGTGTGTGTGTGTGTGTGTGTGGGTGTGTTTTTGTGTGTGCTAGCGTGCATGCGTGCGTGTGTTAGCGTGCGTTAACTTGTGTGTGTGTGTGTGTGTGCCTGCAGGCAGCATTAGCTACCACTGAGAGCCAGCTGTGCCCTCCTGTATCTTAGTCTTCTCATCTCTCTTCAGCTCTTTTCTCTCTCTCTCTCTCTCTCTCTCTCCCTCTCTCTCACTTTGTTATCCTTTTCTTTTTAAACTTTTTAAGGAAAGCTACAAATGCCTTTAATGGTGTATAAACAAATCATTTTATTTGCATAAGATAATGTCTATTGTGATTTTCTGGACAAATCCTGAGTGTTTTCATCTTTTTAAAATATATATTTATATATTTATATATCATGTATCCCCCACAGAAGACACAGCTAAGGTTGATCTGACCTCAGCTTGTATCCAGGTGGCCTCCCCTCACTCCCCTCTCCTGTCATCTTTTAAGAACCCCTCTACACCTTGAATTATCTTTCCTTGAGTCAGCATGTTTTCGGTCAAAGATTAAATTCAAGCAATTGTCCAGAGGGACGTTGAGCTCCAGAAAGGTGTCTCACAGTACAAAGACTGACCCTCAGCAGAACTTGTGATATTGTGGGATCCAGACTCCTTTAATCACTGAATGAAACCGATAAATAACAAATTCCTGCAACTCGGTCTGTCTGTTTTTGTCTAAAGCAAACCAAAGCTCACATCGCTCACGATTAAAGTAAATATAATCATGGCAGAACTGCATTTTTTAACTGAAACCCGCTGATTTCACTCACCTCAAAACTCAATCATTCTCTCAGAATTGGTCTGAAAAGGGTTGAGTTGGTTTCGGGGGGGGGAAAACAACTTCCTCGTCGTTGATGTAGCATTTAAAACGTTTGGGGAAATGTTTCTCTGAAGGTCAGCGTGCGGCGCGAAAACCGCCCCTTGCAAAAATGAGGTTGAGCTTGACACGCACCACGTCCTACAGGGGTTAGAGAGTAAACGCTGGCGTCCCACAAGCGGCCCCCTGTGTAACCAGAGCAGACAGTGTCACTGAAAAACAATGGAGGGGCTGCTTTGTTCAGTTGGAAACAGAGAGCAGAGAGAGGGGGGATTATTTCTAAAATAGCTCTGTGTTTGTCTTAGACAGAGACTGGCCAATGTCACACCCCGCTGAATCTACTTAACACACACACAGTCACACACACACTTCAATTTTACACATACAAATGCACAGAAATAAGCCTGAATACTCTTCGACAACCTGTGAACATGCACACACACACAAAACACATGCTGTCATAACAGAGACATACACTTATCACTGTAAGACACACACCTACACACACACACGCACACTGAAGATTGCAGTTATGTGTTACAACATGAAAGAGACAACTCAGCCAACACAGGAAGCTGTGTGTGTGTGTGTGTGTGTGTGTGTGTGTGTGTGTGTGTGTGTGTGTGTGTGTGTGTGTGTGTGTGTGTGTGTGTGTGTGTGTGTGTGTGTGTGTGTGTGTGTGTGTGTGTGTGTGTGTGTGTGTGTGTGTGTGTGTGTGTGTGTGTAATATGTGAGTGATCTAAGACCAGGCTTTAGTGTTTCTGATAGAGCGAGGGGCCTTAAGTGGTCTTAGGATGGAGCGAGAGCCTGCGTGTGTGTGTGTTGGGGTCAGGTGCCTGGCGTGGTTGTGTGTTTCTGCTTACTGTCTGCCTTGTCACCACAGCGATGACATCATGGCACACGACTGCCGGACGACGGAAAGAATTCCTCCTTGTCTTCTTTACAGGCGGAGGGAAAGAGGAGGTGAAGAGATAGGAGGAGTGATGACGGAGGAGTGGGGGTGAAGAGGAAGATGAGGAAAGCAGGGTTGGCGAGAGATACTGATGGAGAATGAGTTAGAGAGAGACTAAAAAGTGAGGGGGGGAAGTGGGGATAGAATAGCGGTTGAAAGGGACACTTGTTAAATTTTCAATAGCCTGTGAAAGTCTATATAAATGTGGGGCTGTTTTACCAGTCACCTCCATCACCACCTGTTTGAAATGAACTGGTAAAAGTTCTCTGTGGAGTTTTACAGTGACTCGTCAATCGAGCGTGTTGATTGACGGCATTGCGTTACTGGTTGCGATGATCCAGCATTTTCCAATGTAGCCCCCAGCTCCACCATCTAAGAACTCTCTATAATCGCATTTTACACCGATTTTACACCACCTATAGCATAGCCAGCCACCAGGGGGCGATCAGGACAATTTCACATCCCTTCTGAGGAGCTGGCTTGTCTTTCATCTTTATATAATTGATGGTTTACAAACACACACACACAAAACCGGTCAAACCGGGCGTCAAGTTTCCATCACTGGCCATCAGAGCTGGAGCTGATAAGTATCCATGACACCTGCCGAGTCATTCCATCTGGAACTTGAAGATGTTTGTTCCCTTTTCCCTGTGAAGACAAGAGCCAGATGATAGCGTGTGATGGTGGGTTGTTGGTCCAGTCTGTAATACAGTGCATGCAAAGCTAACATCAGATGGTTAAAGACCCTATAAACACACAATCTTGAGACAAATGTATCACACTTCTGAAATAAATAAGTCATTCTTGGATATGCAGTGCATAAGTACCACTACAAATAAGACCAGAGGTGCTGCTGGGACGAGTGGGTATAAGAGATAAGAGATGACAAGCTTTTATTCTTCACTTACTGTTAGCAGACCTTCCTTTATCCTACTTTGCTCTCTATATGGCTTCACAAAGGACGGACTTGAAAGCCAAGTTGCAGATCCAACGCAGCGCATCCACTGGGAGCGTTTCCTCCTCACAGCGCTGGCTTCGTTGCTTTTGTTATTTTCAACTGTGAGGATGCACAGCCAGCACCGCTGAGAGCATGCTATGTTTTAAAGTGCCCTCTGACAGGTGACTTATCTTTAATAAAGATTTAGCTAAAGAGTGCTGCACTTAAGAATGTTTTTTTTTTTTTTAATGATCACATAGCATCAGCAGTAGCCACAACCACCACTTGTCGTAAGCGTGTGTTTAGCTCTGCAAGCTGAGAAGGCCGAGCAGAGAGTGCTTTAAGTGTGTGAGATGAAGGGAGCGCCACGGAGAGGCCCCGAATGAGACGAGTGCATCTGGAATAAATATAATTTTATCACTGGGGTTTATTAGCGCCATGTGCTGGCAGGTAACTCTCAGATATGGTATAAAACTGGATGCACTGTTAGCTTTAACAAGAAGAATGTTCCATTGGCTTTTTTGTATGTGTGTTTGTGTGTATGTGCATGTGTGTGCAGATAGTGACAGTGTTAACAGTGTCCCACAATCTCGTTGAAACAAAAACACCATTAACCCTTGAATTCTCTTGGGATTTCCTTCTTTGGTGTTGTACAATTATTTTTTATTTTCAAATGTTTATTATTGACAAATGATAGAAATATTAAGGTCTGTCATACTGGAAGTTATAATATAAAGGTACAAGATAATTCATCTTTGAAGTAGTGGCCTCATATTCACAAACTGGGAGAGTCTTACACAAATAAGCCTTTTGAGGAGTCTGACAGTGACCAGACATCTCCGGGGAATTGATGTAGTCTGAAGTTGTTCAGCTGCCTCTGACAAGACTGCAGCAGTGCAGATGCATGATGGGACACTTGCACACTGACAGTGTGGTTAGTGAGCCTCGGCAAAGAATCTGTGAGTCTTCACTTCACCCAACATGTCATCGTCATTCAGATGCTCTCATCTATGTGTACATGCGTGTGTGTGTGTGTGTGTGTGTTTGTGTGTGGCCAGTTAATCTCTGTGGGATTGTGGGGAAAACCGCTGTGATTTAGATTCTCTCTCTGGAGAACAGATAGAATTTTCAGAAATCAGAGCCTGGGGTGTCTCAGCGGCGGCTCAGCCAGATCTGTGGCGGATGGGATGCGGCTTGTTGCTCCCTGACCACATGGAATGCTATCTATCTGTCAGCCCGACCATTATGACAGGGGGACGAGATAGAGAGAGACAAGCAGGAGAGGAGTATGGAAAGAACGAGCCAGAGACGTCTATACATAAGAGTGTGTACTCGTATAGATAGATAGTGTTTAATCTATTCAGCCCCAAGACTTACAGATATATACTGCCTGGTCATTTCATAAATAAGAGCAGACTTTAGAGTGTCTGTCTGTACATTAATGGAAAGTTAGTTATTCCCCCTGCTGGGTGGACAAAGTAAAAGCTGCACTACATGCAAATGTTTAGTATTTTTTTTTACTGATGTGTTTGGTATTTTTTTTTATGGTGGGATAGATGGTGTGGAGGGAAACCAAGGAAGAGAAAAGATTATACATATGACATAAGATCCCCACCATAAATGAACTGGGGGCGTCTTGATTACATGGTGTGCGTCATACTTGACCACAAGCAGTCCTCATATTTCTGCAAAAATACACCAATTTTATCCTTCTAAATCACAATGCTGTGCTCCAATTAAGAGGACTTTCCTAAATTTGTTGACACGCCATGGGTTCACCATCACATTAAAGTGCACCCAAATTGGTATCCAGCCATGCAGATAGTTTTGGTTTCCTCTTAGATGTCCTTCCCTGGGAGTTTTGTGTCTCCAAATCATTACGAGGGAGGTGGCAGGAAGAGGGTGACATAGGCAGCAGAAATCTAAAAAAATAGGACAATAAATCTCAAACTGTCTAGAATAGATGTGGATGAATATGTTGTTGGGGAACAAATGCTAAAATGTGTCTCTGAGTGAGCAAGAAAAAGGTGATGGCGCCGTCATCAGTTTTTTTGCCCATCAAATGTAATCATATCAAATTAATTCGTGTCTGAAAGCAGTGCTAAATTAAAACGTGTTGATTCTAATGTGTGATTTTTCTTTTTGCAGGCAAGAGGCGCTGCTGGCAGCAATAAGTGAGAAAGACGCCAACATCGCCCTGCTGGAGCTCTCCTCGTCCAAGAAGAAGAAAACCCAAGAGGAGGTGGCCTCTCTCAAGAGGGAGAAGGACAGTCTGGTTCAGCAGCTCAAACAGCAGGTACGATAACTGTGCAGTGATTAGTAAACACACACATCCAAGTGGACGATGAGAAAGTGCAGCACCTGTTCTAAACAGGCCTGTTTGAAATGGGCCACTTGCTTGGGACTGTGGTGTTACTGGTTGTCTTTATTGAAACAACATGCATTTGTTCATATGGATTTGTGTACATGTTCACATCATAAAGGTTTTCTGTCCAAATACTGTATACTCTAACACAAACAAATACACAGGGCCGTGCACATCACTTTCCTGGTATGCATACACTTACACAAATATGGTGCACACCCTGATATGTGCACACTGACCCAGGCCAAAAACAAGGATATAAACACGGCCAAATTATTCTGTGGTTCCACACAGAGGTTTATTCACACTCTCACATACGTGCACACACACGCACACACACACACACACACACACACACACGCACACACACACGCACACACACACACACACACACACACACACACACACACACACACACACACACACACACACACACACACACACAGTAAAGGTTCTTGTGGCTCTATTAAACTAACCAACCCTTTATTGGATGAGCCTTCTGGGAGTTCGATGGAGTTTCTTCCTCACTGTTTTCTCCTCTGGGCCTCTTTCTGCTTTTTATATTTCATCTAATCATCCTTCCATCAATCCCACGCATTACATGTACACAAATTTAACATGCACTTATAGTAGCTTATACTGTTACCTTAGAATTTGCTTTCTCCCTTAACGTGTTAAAACTGGGGGTACATTCAGTTTGTTTTCCACCTCCTGTACGTGCATGGGAACAAAAATTGCCAAACACGCTGACATGATTATGCCACACAATAAATCCAAACTAAAGAGTGACTGCAGAACTTTTTACTTGTTTGATTTTAACTCTGAATTTGAAGGGCTGTTTTCATCCTCAGAGCTGCTGAATTAGATAACATCTAGCACCTCTGTTGTTGCACGAGATTTCCAGTGCGTGATTTTTGCCAAAAATCCACTTAATGGGTGGAAAAAGCTCACAAGGCCTCAGTTAGATGAATGTGGCTCGTGCAAGAAAGAGCTTAATCTGTGTGTAAGCAGCCAGAGAGTGTTTGAACTGGGGTTTAAGAGTGAACCAGTGAGTGTTGTGTCAAATGAAGTCATTATAACATGCATCACTCCGCTCTCTCTTCTTCCCTCATCCCGTCGTCACCCTGTTCATCCTGTTTGAAGTCATTTATGACACTTCAGGGTCTCAGAGGTGGTTACTGACAACACAGAGACTCCACTGTCTGCTGCTCTGTGCGAATGTGTCGGTTTGAGTGTGTCGTGAGTGTGTGCGATTGCGAGGGTGCGAGTGGTTCTGCTCTCGTCTTGGTTCCTCTCTCTGTCTGAGGCGTCATAATTTTTTGTCCCTCAATGATGGATCACAGCAGGGACTTCCTCAATATTCCCCTGTGTGAGTGGTTGTGTGTGTTCAGTCTAATCTTACAGTGAGCTGAAGCTGATGTAGTATTTTTAGCTGGCTCATTCAGCGTGACACACACACACACTCTGAACCACTGATAACCTGCCTGGCAGACGGGCCCAGACAGCGTTGTGATATGAAATTGAAAGAGAATATTGTTGCATGTACTCTGGTTGCCATAGGACCAAATACGTCAACTGTAAACGGGAAGAAATCATTTAAAATTAATTATGTATGAGTTAGCAACCTACTTTTCCACTATCATAAAAGTTTTTCTCTTGTATCCATTTCATGCACAATCAACACTGCTGTTTTTTAAGTTTCTTTGTAAGTGGCTGTTCGACGGCCATCACTTGTCAGTCAATCAAAGTTCACGCTGAGTGTTGAATTGATGGCTCCTGCACGAGCTGCTGACGTCTCAGGTCTGCTCTGAATTTGCCTTCAGAACATGACGGTGAGTTATGGTGCAGAATTATTTCCTTAGAAACCCCCCCAAAAAGTTGCAAAAAACCCTATCTTAGATGAGACAATCCTAGATCTGCTTCTTGCTCTGGATCTGCACCAAACTTTAATGGGTTCTGCCCTGACCCATAGTTTCATCAAGAAAGGAAATCCATCCAGTAGTTTTTGCGTTATCCTGCTAAGTAAACAAATAAACGCTGATTGACCCATCTAGTGTTTTCATATAACCAGGGATGTAATGAATGAGTTATTTTATCAGTACAGTATTGTGTTGTTGCAGTGTGTTCTGTATTATGACAGATTTCCACCTTAAGCTAGAAGAGACAGAAAAAAACGATGGATCCTCCCAAAGGAAATCTCTACATTTGCAGCATTTATACTAGATAAATATAAAAACATGTGTGTTACAGAATAGGTGTTTGACCCTCAAAGTGTTTCCTGCGTGTCGACCTTCGGCCCTGAAGCTGAAGTGTCGGCAGGATGCTGTAGATCAAGGTGACCTCAGCTCTCCTCACGCTGCTCCTCATGTCTTTCTCACCGTCTGCCTTGTCCTCACTTTGATACTTGTTTTTTATTTTCTGCAACAGTGTTGTGAAGAGACGGAGACTAAAACCATGAGAAAGCATGAGAGAGAGAATATTGTGTTGAAGAGAGTGTAAAAGCCAAGCGGGGAGGGAGGGAGGGACTGTAATAATTCATGAAATGGAACAAGTGGGGCAAGAGAAGGGGGTTGGGTGGGGGGGTGAATGTGTCTGCCCCTCTTGCAGCAGACACATGTGGTTAACATTTACAGGTGGTGTATGTGTGGCTGCAGCCATTCATCCCCACCTGTGTGAGGCCTGGCTGTTATATGGACACTTCTAAAGACTTTCATGCTTCCATATTATTCTTACCAAACCCACAGCACTCTTACCCAACATTACCGAAAGACAAATCTCACAAAGCAGACAGGGAACAGTAAACTAGCCGTTCGTCACAGATCCAAAAAGCAGGTTTACATAAAATATGGCCAGACTTGCGCACTTCTATGTTTTAGTTACCTCCACAAGGAGGTTATGTTTTCAACCCGGCCTATTTTTTGGTTGGTATCTATGACTGTGTGCAAATTGGTGCAGTCTGATTGAATTCAAGGGGGCGATGGGCCTTTGCGAAGGTTTGTGTTCTACTTACTGCCATAGTTATAAAGGTTTCGAGCACCTGCAATGTAGAGGTTTGGAAACACTGCTGACCCATTTTAGTTGGGAAACTCTAAGGCTGCTTTGGTTCGACATTTTCAAATTATTTATTTTATAGATTAAATGCACTTGAAAATAGTATATTTTTGTAATGTTTTCCATTGCTTATTTAGGGATTTTAATGGGGGGTGGTTTTGTTGCCCTGCCCCACCTACCCCCTCATGGAAAACTTTAGGGTTCTTCAATATTTGTTTATTATTCTCATGACCTCTCCAGTTACTGGCAAAAGTGAAAAAAATGTGACTCTAATCTAATTTATTGCTCCTCAGAGACGTCTCAAAATGAAACATCCCCTCTCAGCGCTCAGCTCTGACACTTTTCACTGTCATTTTTAATTTCCCACTTATCAACAACTTTCTGCTTTTGTCGGTGAAACTGGAAAAGAAAGCAATTCAAATTTTTGCTCGTGATGAAATAGTTCTTGTCCAGCCATGACTCAGCAACTTTTTCATTATTGATAATTCCACAGATATCAACAAAGGTTCCTCTTTCACTGCTGGAGGGAGAGACGAAACAATATACTCATCTAATATCCCCCGGAGCCTTGTAACGATGAAATCATTTTCTGCTAGGTATGACTCAGCAGTTCCCCCCCCTTCCTCATTTGTTTCTCATTCTCTACGTTGTCTGCGGGTAACAGCGGAGCCACAGTAAGGAGGGGGGAGGTGTGGGGGTTAGGGAGAAGAATGAGAGGTGAACAATGAGGGAGCGGGAGAAGAAATAATGGTGTGATGATTAGATAAAGTGAGATAGTTGGCATGGAAACAAGCGAGCTGAGGTCAGCGTTCCCGACAATTAGAGAAAAGGGGAAGATGTAAAGAAAGGCTGGACGGGGGAAATAGAATAGGACAGAGAGAAGGAGGAGGAAGAGGCGTTAATTTTCTTCTTCTGGCATTTCTCTTTGTTCTCCTCTTTCTCTTTCCCTCCTTCTCCTCCCCTCACTTTCACCCTCCCTGGCATATTGTTCTCAGGACCGTCCATCATTTCATTCAACGAAGAGGAAAATAAAGTTCCTCCAGCTAACGAGGCTGCTAACTGCTTTCTAAGTGCCATTTAGTAAGATAGTTAGCTTGCTGGCTAACGGATCGACAAGGGGTCATACAGTTTGTTCAAACTCATCCTAAAAGGTGTACCATTTCTCTTAAAGCCCATTGCTATAATTCATCAATAGGCTTAACAGGCGTGTGGTTATAACTCATTTATAAGATTTGACCCCCTTTTAAGGGTAGGCATGTGGCCCGGCTAGCTCAGTCGGTAGAGCATGAGACTCTTAATCTCAGGGTCGTGGGTTCGAGCCCCACGTTGGGCGACACAACTTTTGAATTGAATTGGAAGTAACTGGGTTTGGATATATTGACTTTGCAAATGAAAAAACTTAGGAGGATATTGATGGTGTCAGATGCATTCATACCAATGAGACAAAGGCATCATGCACAATGTAAAACTTCTGCTGCAGAAATTATACACAAAACATCAACACGGGACAAAACCATGACGAAAAAACTAACATACAAAAGAAACTAGCAAACTAGCAAGGAACAATGAGAAAAGGGGACTTTAAGGAAATATATGGGAATAAGGACATTTTGTAGAGAGGAATAGAACAGGAGAGGGAATTAGAGAGAGAGAGAGAGAGAGAGAGAGAGAGAGAGAGAAAAATAAATGAGATACTGTGTCTGCTGAGGAGAGATAGTCTTAAAATCAACATGAAAAATATTTCTTTAAAGAAAGGGAGGACGAGAGACAAAGGAGTGGAGTGTTAGGTATGAGACAGAATCTTAATCATAGTGAGTACTGTGTATGAGAGACAAGAGAGATAAAGAGAGGAAGAGGGAGAAGGGAGAAACTTTAGGGATTATTCAGAAAAAAAGAGCTCTAAGATGTGGAGGAAGAGAGGAGGAGACAAAGAAAAGACGGCGTGTTTGCAGAAGGGTTGAGAGATTTAGATGTAGTAAGGCTGTTTTATAGAGATCAGAGATCAGACACACTGTCATCACAGCTTATCCTCTTGAACTAAACTCTATTTTCTTTTTAATTATGTCTGTGTCTCTGTCCTATATTTCTATCTTTCTCACTCCAACACATTTGTCCAAGGCTTTATGTGTTATTTATGCCGGATTTCATCAGACATTCATCAACCAAAATCAGTGCCAAAAATGTGTTTCGAAAAGAGAGGATGAGGAGGAAAATACAAAGAACGGATCAGAAGATGAAGTGAAGGGGAATGTTTGAGGCAAACATGTGATTTGTGTTGTTTAGCTAGCCCAATTGTTAAAAATTCTAATCTTGGGTACGTTGGTTGACCTTTGGTCTCTGGCTCCATTTGAAACCGTCTTTCCAAATGTCATGGACAGTTCACAGCATAGTGACCTGCTCTTCCAACATAGTTCTACATGTGTTGACACAAAATCCAGTGCCTGAAATACACTTAAACACATAACTTAAGTACCTATCACCCACTTGTCCTAAACCAGAAGCATTACTCTTTGATGCCGGTATGAGTTACGAGCATGTTAAGAGAAGACTTTAACCACGCCTCTATGGGATTATTATAGCCCGGCTAGCGGTGCTCAGTCGGTAGAGCATGAGACTCTTAATCTCAGGGTCGTGGGTTCGAGCCCCACGTTGGGCGACACAGCTTTTGAGAGGAGGTATATTAATGTCTTTGACTTGTTCTGACCCTCTGTTGGAACATCCAAGATGAATATGACACCTGATCACTCAGACTCGAAGTGAATGTGGGTTTGCATACATTCTGTGATGTCACACATTCATGAGATTTCACAATATATTGAGCCCCACATTAAGCCAATATGTTTTGGGCTTTGGACTTGTCCACCTATAGCAGTCGATGCAGTTCTAAACAAGTCTTCCACTTCAATGGTTTTAAAATGCAAAATCACCCATCAGCTTGCACAAGAGAAACACTGCGTGTAGTCTGTTTGAGCATGCCGTCTACAATTCTGGAAATATAATATAATAATATGATAATAATCACATTCAAATTAATTGTCCGATCATGCAAATTTGCATCGTAACCAAAGAGAGCACTGATCTGACGTTTTGCGTCTGCAGCTTCAGCCAAGGCAAACAAAGTCCATAAAGTCAAATTTGCAAGTGGATTTGAATTACCACAGTCTGTCACAGTATAACGTTACACAGAGAGTTCACAGTGAACTTCATGGAGCCTCAGGCATCTCTGAAATACTCACACTGGAAAAATGAGACCCGGGGACACAGGTTGAAAAGTGAACTTTGGCTCTAAGAAGAACAAAGGTGAACCGATGCTTTTGTTTTGAAATATTATCTGTACCTCGTTTTTCCAAAGTAAAAATATTTTCTTCTGGACATTCTTATACTGCTGCTGTTGGTAAACCAGTGGAAAGACTGAAGAGACGGACAGAGACAAAAAATCACTCCACAGCAAGGGTGTGGGTGTGTTTGTGTGTGTCTGCAGGTGCAGCGGGGACTCCTCAGTCTGTACTTACATGGTCTCAAGTTGAACTTTTTTATTTTCTGTGTTTGTTTGAAAGCGATGTGTGTATTTATTTTATAGCATCAAGCAGAAAATGAAAAAGTGAAATGTGTGTGTGCGCTCGCCAGGGGAGGCTCTCGTCAGCTTAACTTTTGTACACAGACACACACACACACACACACATACTGTACGTGCTGGTTCCACGTACACACCGAGTGGAACCTGTTTCTAGCACCATTCATTTAGCTTTCAAACAATTACAAGTAAAAGTTGGCATTCACATATTTCTTTCACGTTCTGTCAAACACACACACACACACACACACACACACAGAGCCTCAGTCTGGCCTTCTTAAGCCCCTCGTCCTCGCAGGGCTCAGCGAGAGACTAAGGGGATTTAGATCGTACAAGACAGATTTAGACTGACTCCCTCCCTCACCTTCTCCCTCTCACTCCCTCGCTCTTTCGAAGCTTTGTGTATCACGACTGAAGTATAACTTTAACATGAGTAATAGATGGAGGGAGAGACGAGGAGAGGAGTGGAGAGGAAAGGAGGAGAGGATGAAGAACAGTATGGAGGAGAACAAAGAGATGACAGCAGAGCAAAGAGGGGAGAGATGAGAATGATGGAGCAAAGACAGGCAGAAAGAGTGTGTATTTGTGCTTGTGCGTAGAGCATATTAAGTGATTTTCAAGTGTGTGTGTGTGTGTAGCGTAATGTTTGTCCAAGCCCTCATGGATCTCCCCCCAAGAGACAAGTTAACAAGCCTGTTATTTTTCTGCACCAGTTAACAAGCAGCCCAACAGGTGGCATGTCAAGTTGTGTGTGTGTGTGTGTGTGTTATTATCATAAAAGACAAACACAGCACAGATTTCTTTTTGTCTTTTTATTGTTGTCCATTTTCTGTTTCTTTCTTTCTCTCCCTCTCGCTTTCCCTCTCGGACGCACACACACACGCACACACACACACAGACACACACACACACCTTCAAGCACACACTCACATATAAAAAATGTCTTAGTGAAGCCAAAGCTCCTGGCGGTCGTCCAAAACTCTCCTCTCATCTTCCTCTCTGCAAATTAACTCCTGGAGGAATTCAGTGAGCGGGTTTTCCTCTTATCACACAAACACACAAAAAGCAAACACCCACATACACTTCATTGTGTTGTTTTTTTTTTCTAAAACACAAATGTTATTTGCTGTTGCTGAATCATGTCAAATCTTGTCTCACTGTCTCTGATCTAAATGTTTGTCACTTGTTTTGTTCTCTGTAGACTCAGAACCGGATGAAGCTGATGGCGGACAACTACGAGGACGAGCACCTGAAGGTCTCGTCTCCAAACGCAGAGCTGCCCAACAATCACAAACCCTCCCCTGACCAGGTGAGAACTCTAACCTGGAACATGAGCCTTCAGCTGGGACAAATCTGCAAATGATTCCAGATCCCTCACAACCCTTCAAACTAATATCTTCACCCTAATGTGGATGAAAGCTTGCTCTAAAGTAACGTCTTTAATTGTTTCTATTAGTCTATTTCAAGTGAAAGACAGTGACATTAAGTCCCATTTCCAATTGTGGGACTAACATTACCTTTTTCTCTTTATCTTAGACATTTTTTCAAGTTACTTACTTTAACAAGGTTTCTGTGCTTACCTACTAACTTCCTGATTTCTCTGAACTCACTAATAGGACGATGAGGAGGGCATTTGGGCCTAGCCAATCATATGCCTTCTTTCTTTTCTTCGGTCAACCATTTTGTACAGAAGGGTGAGCGTCCTCTTTATCTGGATCCAGTCATGTTGTGTTCATCGTGTCATTGGTCCGTCGTCTTTCTTGCTTTTGTTTCATCCGTGAGTTGGTGGTCGTTCTGGTTTCGTGAATCAATCGTTTCTCTTCTTTTGTTGATCGTTATGTTCATTATTTTCTCCCATCATTCAAACATGAGTCTTGAAGCTGTTCCATTTCTGCCATATTTCTTCTTCTTCTTTGCGTTTTCTCTTTTCCCAAGAACAAACTTTCATTCGCACTATTGATTTTCTTGCTCCTGAAGGAGCTGGTCTCATTGGCAAAGCAGGAATATTTCCAAATCTCATGTTATGGAACATGTTTGATTAAATATCCATTCTGTTCATTGTCACCTTTACTTTTTCAAAAGTTTCCTCCTGCTCTTGCTCTTATTTTTTTATACTTGAATCATTTTTAATTACTCTGATGATTAACCTGGACATGTGCTTTTTGTCATATTTATTCTTTAAATATTTTCATCTTTTATGTTGATCCTCCTGTGCAACATCATCTTCTCTTCTTGGAAACCTCATGTGTTGGTCTTGATGCTTGAGATCGTTGCATGACCCTCATCGTTTCTCAACCTTCTTTGTGTGAGTGACGTAGCGGATGATTTAAGAAAGCTGCTCCCCTGGCAAACTGTGAAGTTAAAAAGATTTTTTAAAGCATGATAAAAAGCAAGGGTTTATTACCTTTGACCCTTTGCCCTGTAGTGTTCTTTTAAAATCGCACAACAGGGGATTTCAGTATTTTTCAGGCCCAGAGGTCATTAATCGCACATGCATGACAACCTTCAGGTCAAGCAAGAATAAAAAACACACGGCAGCAAATCAATCAATAATACGTCTAATGAGGAATGCAATGTGTTTCAGAACGAGACATTTTTCCTTTAGCTCTTAGTTCTTTTGTATTTCCAATGCATTAAACAATTTTTTAACAATTTTCTACATTGAAACTTGCGGAGAGTTCCGATTAGTCACTTGCCCTTTAAATATCTTGATAAAACTTCATTCAAAGGTTGCATTAACTTTGAGAAGATGTGCTGTATCGATAAGTTATGTGAGTTTGTACTTAACAGGGTTATGAACAGGGTGGTATTCATTGGAAACAGTGGAGGCAGCACATATGAGCAGCACATGCTGCTTTTAGCGCACCCTAAGCTCCTCCACTGGGAATTCCCACTGGGATGCTTAAAGCCCAAAGGTTCACCAGCACATCCCTGGTTATTAATTAGCGGTAGCACCTCCCTGCTGAGAGAGACAGGCCAGCCGGACATGCACACACACACACACACACACACACACACACACACGCACATCTCACGAGTGGCTGCACAAACTCATGCACAGGCACACTTTCGCCTCAGTGTGTGTGAGGTGGGGAACCTCGCCACAGCACATTACATCAGAACAGTGAATGGCTGTGACTCGTTCCATAAGAGGATCCTGTGCTGCAGTTGGAGAATTAAATGCTTCAGGAACAACTGCAACAGAGAAACACAGCAGAACACATGAAGCCTTGTCGAGGCTTTTTTTAATGGTGTTTTGCATTTGTAATGGTCTTGAGTGATTTTAGATGCATCAGTAGGAAAAGACAGGGAAGAGGTGTAACTCGACTTTCTGGTTTGTGAGATTTTGGATAGTTAAAATGACTCAACATGAATGAACGCTGTCACTTTTTACACAAAAGATATCAGAAGTCAGTAAGTTGCTCTGCACATATGAAAGGGGAACACTTTCCTTGACCATAAGGTACAGGGATGTCTTAAAGAATATGTGTTTCTTCTCTCATCTTTTAGTTAAAAACCTGAAAATATTCAGTTTACATTAACATGGACAGAGAAAAGCAGCAAATGCAACATGATTAGCAAAATAGTTGCAGATTTCACCTGATCAATCAAGTGTTTCACATAAGCTGCCGTGCACAACTACGGTCTGATCTCATCCCTCTGCAGAGTAATGTATTGTAAATGAAATGCCTTTTTAAGTCCTCCTCTGAGGCTTTGTAGATGTGTATTTTACATCAAAGAGTTTTTATTCGAGAGATGGAGATCCCTCAATAACCAAGTGTTTATTAGTCACAGCGCATCAGCACGCACGTCTCCAGCACTGACAACGTGCTCTGCATTGAAATCCAACCCTCTATCCATGCTGCTCCTGGTCAAATAAATATATTTGTGCTTCTGTGCATGTGCGTCTCAGAGGGATCCGCGGAGGAAGAAAAATCCTGACTTCGCCGTATAATGTAGCCATAGACGGCTTTTTTCAAAATGCAGCCAGTCAGTGGGGCCAGCTAAATGTCTCTCTTTGGAGTTGTTTCATAGTACAGTAAGAGTCTGGTAGGCAGTCGTGGGAGGATAATAAAGACACACACACATACAGAGCGCTATATAACATTATGTGTCCTGTGGGATTGTTTCATAGTACAGTAAGGCATTGGAAAACACTGTGGACTCATTAAACACACACACACTGCATACATTGACCATTGCAGGTTGTGTAATGCAATAAAATCATGTAGGCACATGCACGTACTGTACACCTTAATAAAGCCAGTAAATTCAAAGAACCTGCAAAGACTTCCAGAGGTCAGTGTTTTGTTCGTATGTCACGTTGTTATTACGATTGTAAATCCAGACATTTTGTAACATTATTTGCCATTTTGCCAAAAAAGGAAACGAAAGCACGGGTGTTGTTACTTCTGTGCAAAGGTCTTCTTTGTATCGCCATCATTCCTTCCGTGCCTTCTCCCTGCTTCTCATTTGTCTCGCATTTGATCCGCGGAGCTCCGCTGCAGGTCTGGAAAGTGTGGACAGTGATTCTCTTTTAAAGCTTTTTGACAGCATAGTCCGGATTAGAGCGTGCTGTGAGAAAACAGCTGTTGCACACATGTCAGGGTATGTTTTTTTTTAGAGCGCCAAAGCCTCATTCTGAGATGTGTTTGCACATATTGTCGTATATTACACAACGGTCTTGGAGAGATAATGCCATTGTTGCGTTGCGACTGCCAGCACCCATCATTACATACTGCAACAGAAATGGTTTGAAATGCGAAATGTGCAGGGTACCTGAAGCCTCACTTTCTTTCTCTTTTTCCCGTGTCTACCTCCCTCGCTCCTCCGGTGGGAAATGTTCAGTAATGTATTGCGTAATGGACTGTAAACTACTGGCAGGTCCTCACTGGAAAATACTGTAACTAGAGCTATTTACAACTCTGATAACGACCTCATGTGTGAGAATGTGTGTGTGTGTGATTGTGTTTCTGCCACAGTGTGTTTATCGGGCCGCCTTGTACTATATTGGTGTGTGCACTCACACATATTATGTATAAACACTTATATATTCAGCGTCTGTTCGTGTGAGAAACGAGTAGTTGTGAGCCAAGAAGGTTGGGTAGCAACGCTGGTGGAGGTGGTCTGGTAAAAGAAATTACGCCAAGTTCGTGTGTGTGTACTTGTATGTGTGTGTGAGTGTGTGTGTGTGTGTGTGTGTGTGTGTCATGCTCCCAGTAAATAAGGCTCAGAATCAGAAGTGACAGTTCCTTTGATTTACTTTCACTTTACCTTCAACTTTCATTTTTTTGCTGCCAGAGAGACGAGAGAGCAGAAAAGAGTTTTCCTTTCCTCTTCCCCACAAAACCGCCCACATCTACTTCTTTTCATTTGTTTGTCAAGATAGTCAAACACGAGTCGCTGAATAATGAAGGTTTGGAATCATATGTGGAGTTTTATTTCAAATATTATCAAAATCTGCTCCTTGTGTTTTCACTGTTGTGACGGCTGAGGCAGGATTTCAGATCTAGAAGCTATATAACAGCTGTGTGTAGGGGATCATAGGTGTGATCACATCACTCACTTATATATCCAACATGCAACCGTGTATGAGCACTTAGAATCCCATGCATGTTTCATTTCAGTATAGAGTTAATGTGCTGTGAGGCATCAGTGTGGTTGCTATGGTTAAATACCATTGACTAGTGGTTTTTCATACCAGGCTCATTAATTGTCCGACTATATCAACAGAAAAGCTGTATTTCAACTCACGATCAATGCAATACTTGATGTGTCCTGCAAGTGTAAGAAATAAGTATCATATCAAATGAATCAACCTCACAACATTGTGTCTAAGTTGAATCAATCAGGATTAAAGTCAAATCAGGACATGAGACAACATTACCTGAATATTTGCAATTCTTGAAGAGAAGAAGCAGTGAGAGAGACAATGATGTTCCTGCGCTGAGTGAAAGAGTCCTGAAATGTGTGTTTGTGCGTGTGTGTGCCCGTGTGTGTGTGTGTTATGTGTATGCTGAGTGACGATGAGCACAAAGCGCAAGGTGTGGACAGACACAGCTGGGATTAAATATACTTTACCAACACACACACACTATCAGCCCTCTTAACATGCTTCCCCTTCCTCTGCACTTAAATCATGCTATTCCCCAAGGAGAGTGGTGCGTCTGCATGTCTTATCTGTGTGTCTGTGTGTGTGGGTGTGTGCGCGCACACGCACATCTCTTGGGGGGTCTTGTCTAGTACCCCAAAAATGTGTATATATCTGTTTTGCTCATGCAGTAGTTGACTGCATTATGATCAATTCTTGAAAACATGGTTGTTTCAAAATACTTTAACAATTGTGTTTGTGGTCATAGAACAGTGTTTTAAAAGCTTCAGCCTACATTAGTCAACAGGTTCCTCAAAGGAAATCAGAAGAATTGTGCCAGTGCGTGGAAATCTGGATAATAATAATTAACCAGGGACTTTTGGGTAAACACAGCAAAGCATTCACGAGAACCCATTACTGGAATTGTTGGTGTTCAGGTTTGTAGTGTTTATGGAAATGTACCAACAAACTTCTCCGTCTGTTTTCATTTCACTGTATGTGGAAAGGGGACATCCAATCAAAATTAATAATAATTATCATTTTAAAAAACATCACTAAGCTTTCATTGTCACTCACTCTGCCTCATTTCTGTCTCTGAATCATCACTCCCAACTGTTTTCCTTTATTTATTCTTTTGTTTAATTGTTCATGTTATATTTCCTTTTTCAATAAAATGGAATAAAAAGATCAACACGTTTTCCTTCCTCCCTCAGATTCTCTCTCCCCTCCTGGATCTCAATCAGAATCGCAGCAAACTGAAGCTGTACATCAGTCACCTGACCTCACTGTGTCAGGAGCGGGACCCAATCATATTGCAGGACTTTGCCCCGCCCCCCTCCTATCACCGCTCAGACTCCGCCACCTGGCACACGCAGCTGCGCAGCATGACACGGGAACAGGTAGGACATGTGATTTTATCAGTTTGAGTTGTGTGTGTCTGAAATCCTGTGATGATAGGTCATACACCCTGCCTCCTCCATGTAAGGTGATGGGACATGGACCAAAATATAAATGCCAAAGTACAAGTTTTAGATCTTATCTCACTGTTTTCATATCATTTTTCATTTGTTGGATGCCATAAATCGGTTGAAACATCCTGATTGATACCATGGCTCTGCACCATGATCACTGCCACGTAGATTCTGGCACCAAACAGCATCACAAGTGCAAAATGGCGGCAACCATATCAGGAATATTTCGGCTGACCTTTTGCATTGTGGGAAGAGGTGGAGAGAGGTTGTCCATGATACCCCCCATGATCAAAATGATTTTATTTGCCTCTGTCCTCTCATATTTTATTTAGTTTAACTTTGTGAAGCACTTGGTAACTTTGGACTGAAAAGTGCTGTTTAAATAAAGTTTATTATTAGTATTTATCTATTAACAGTGTGAGAATGTGTGTGCGTCTGTGGAGGGAATATGCTCTATGTTTGAAACGATTTGGGAAAAATTGAAGGACATTTTGTCAGTCCTCATTTATCAATTTCTAAAACCTGCCTGTGAGTATTTCTTTATGCCTACTTGTCCCTGGCGTTTGTGCGCGTCTCATTGTGTGTGTGTGTACGTGCGTGTGTGTGTGTGTCTGTAATTGTGTGGATGTATTCGTAGAAGTTGGGCACACAATGGTCAGCCTGGCAGATTTTTGGCTCTGCTTTTGACATTATTGAAAAGATTTACTCCAGTGGGTCACCTGACGACAAGCGCCTGGCAGCCGAACAAATACTGTCTCAGACATTTTCTTTTGCAGGGAGTAAACTCTGCTCCGAGCTTTTGGCAGCAGGAGGCTGGTCTGTTCACGTACAGAGCGAGTAGGGGAGAGAAGAGTGTATTTGTCTTACTGTTGATAGAGTTGTCATCTGAAGAGGAGAGAGAAAAGAGAAGTGAAATGAGGATAGGGAAAGAAAAAGGTGAGCGTTGGAGAAAGTTGAAAACACTTTGGCTTCGCTGTTGCTCTACCTTCATGGTAACAACTTGTGTTTTCAGGTACTGAATATAAACAGTGTATATTAAATTTAAAAAAAATGTTCTGCTGCCTTCCACTTCCTATGTCTCTGTCTGTCCTTACCTCCTTATTGAAAACATATCAGGCGATGGTGGCTACATGTGGTATACATTGAAAATCGGTAACTCTAGACACACACACGCGTTCTCGGAGCAATGTGACAGAGTGTGTGGGTAGGGTACAGCGGGGCTAGTTTCCTGCTGAAAGCCCTATTGTGTGTCTTAATGCTGCAGAATGTCTCTGTTTAGCATGAGTGCTTCAGATACGGCGCTGCGCGGTTCGGTGTCACTTTAAATAAACTCTGAATGCAGAGAGTTAAGTTGTCATTTATCATTGTGTACATTAAAGGCACAGAGAAATGGTCCTGGTGACTTTCATGGGCAGACGATTACTACGCGTATTTTTCATCATCAGCCGGTTTTTCCCCGAAATGAAAAGCCGACCGTGTTCTGTGGTGCGGTGGTTTTCCCAAAGAAAAACACACTCTGAATTAGCCCTGATTTTTGTGGACAGCCGTGAAAGCTTATCTAACAAGATTGAATGCTTGTCGACGGCCAGCTGAGTGGCCTGCAGTATTTTGTTCCTGCCTTTATATTTATGAAAACATTTTAGAGACACTGAAGACATTTGCACCAAACTGTGCTCGTGGCCACATCCAAGTCAAATTTACAACTGATCTTAAAAAGAGTGTGTTCGCTATTCCACCACAAATCACCTGCATTTTGCGCAACTGTTAACCGCAGTCAGGGCACACTGCAGTGTTTTTGAACCTCTCACTTGTTTTTCTTGTTTTCTGCACGTTTGTTTCACTGCAGTGTTAAATCCAACTCTTCCATTACTGAAAACATTGCGTCTGCCATTACTGTTGAGGTTGTCCTTGCGCGGACTGGACCTGATATATCTACTTACCCAGGTTTGGCAGTGTCTTCCAATATTCTCCATGTTACGATCTGCCTGGGTTTTTTCACCCCAATTTTAGCCAGACATTAGAAGCAAATGGAAACAACTAAAGAGGTGCTTTGAGGTACTTCCATCACTTCTCATAATAACATTTTAGATCTCTTACTGGGTGTTTTGCTCGGCTAGTGCGTGGTAGAGGGCGTGCAAGTTGTTACCATCCATGCAGACCTTATAGTTTCAGCTGGAATTGTGCGCATTTGATACAGTTCTCTCTCTCTCTCTCTCGCTCTCTCTCACGCAAGAAGCTTCACTCTTTAGTGTGTGTACCTGTTTCTCTGTTGTGCTTGAGAGCAATGTTCATTGTCGTTGGCATGCCATAGATTGAATTAATTGTTTGGGAATTCTGCTGAAACAGTGAAAGAAAACTCCTGGATTAGTCAGTTTCTCCAGGAAAACAGTTCATCACAACACATGCAGAGCAACTACAACCCTTTGTTTACACTGAGGACTTTAGCTTTTGGATGAAACGTATTATTCTTTGCATTCTTTTCTCTCTTCATCACTTCTGCCATCACTCTACTTGTACTTCTTTAGGCCTTTGTTTTTTCTCTTCCCTCAAGGAGACGGGTCATCTTTCACTTTTCCTCCATCCATTACTCTTCACTCTGACTTGCTCTATGTCAGTGTAGGTGTCAGAGCTTGTGAGACTTAGCTTTTTACTCGGTTTGTTTTTTTGGGGGGGTGAGATTTTTCCTTTAACAACCTCCCAGTTTGAAATGCTCTGCCTCTCCTTCGCTCCCTCCCTGAAAATCCACCCATACTCAAGGCAGTGCCACTTGGCGCCATGCGTCTGCTGCAGACCCCGACCATGCCTACACACAATCACAGACGCACACTGCCAGTCTTTCATTCAAGCCCATGTTTCCCGTTTTCCTTCATCATGTGTCACCATCATCCTGGCTGACCCTCTTAAATGCATACACACACACACACACACACACACACACTCGCGCACAGATTCCCTCCCTTACCACCATGTTCCAATGTGCCAGCTTGTTTTCTCTGTCTTGTGGTGAGCATGTGTGTGTGTGTGTGTGTTTTACAAGGCTCTCCCTGGCTCTGTTAAAATGCCTGGCACTCTGTAAAGCCATTAGGATCATACTAAAATAGCATGTTAAACACACACATGGACAGACACAAAAACACACACACACAAACGGAAATGTTCTTATCCCTCACCCACATATTGGGTTTTTCTTCAGAGCGATCATGAATGACCACCGGAGCCTTGTGTTCCTGATAATGTGGTTCTGTGATGTGTCACCAGCATTTGAACACTGTCTGATCTAACGTTGATGTTGTTTCACTGGAGCGAATAAAAAGTAACCAGTAACCAACAAGTTGGTCTCTAGGGTTTATCAGCTGTGCACCTCCCATTACAGATAAGTGGTCACACTGGGAGCAGGAAACCTCAGGGAGGCTCAGCTGCACATTCAGACCTTACAGAGCGAAACGCCTGCTTTTTCTACTGATAAGGTTAAACCCTTATGATGTAGGATTCTGAAGTGAAACACGTTTACTAATTATAGATTTAATATATGTAACAATCCTTCATTAAAATGTCTACAAATGACCAGACCTAAAAAAAACTTTTTGTATGGATATTTTGCATAATGCACATCTAGTTGACTTCCTACATGTGTAAGGAGTTGACCAATTAAAACCGAGTGGGTTCAGCAGACCAATCAGAGTAGATTGGCCTTTATCGGGAGAGGAAGCCTTAAAAAGACATGAGCTAAAACCAAGTGTTTTCAAGAAAAGAGGAGCTGCAGCAATGGACAGTGAAAGGAAATTAGAGCATGTAAACCTCCTCAAGTACCAAACTAACTTAATTCTCACTATACTTCAAAACAGCCAGTTCAGAGCATCTCTGAGCACTTGTGTTGTAAAAAAAAAACTGTTGTTTTCCCAGCACCAGATGTAACTCGGTCCAAAAACACTGTTTTATCTCAGCACAACAACCACAGCACCTCATTAGTCGGCAGATTTGAAAGGAGATGCATGTTGAAGTGTTTTAATCCATCATGTGAATTAGATTATCAACTTTTTATTGGATGACACAACAATGGAACATACTGTTATAGTCCTCATTAACTTGTGTTGATGTTTGTACCATTTAATTGTGATGATGTGGCTTTGGATGCAGCCTCTGACACATTTTGAGCTCTCAGTCTTTCATGTCTCGTACTCGCCGATTATCAGAGGCATTTGTGATGCTGGATTCGGCATCGGAGCATCTCTAATAAGGAGGACAAGTCTCGTTGATTTGTAGCAATCGCAAACACAACAACAGCAGAGCTTTACTGTAGCTGAGCTGGTGTTTTTAGTGTCCTGGCGTTAGGGATGGCAGCATAGGTCGATTCAGACTGAAACATCCCATCAGCTTTCAGCTTGATTGACATTTGTATGGCTGAGTTCTCTCTCACACTGGAGATCTGAAGGTTCTAGGACTAGTCAGCCTCTGGATGTCAGGTCTCAGCTTAATGGCTCCAGCAGCCTGGAGTCCAGCACCGAGCGGTTGGGCCAGTTTTTTGAAAATGGATTTGCAGAAGATGTGATTCCTCTGTGTTTGTTTCCACGTTTCTCTTTAACCTCGGCTGAACCACCAAAGTTACGCTGATTCCAATAGTGAGGTTTCACTGAAACGAGCTGCTTTCGGTGCCATAGTCATAATAATAACCTTTATGGCTCAGTGACGTCTCTAATGAGCACTGAAGAGAACTGGCATCGTAATCTCTCACACACTCACACACAGACAGGAAGTCTCTCTTTCTCTCTTTCTCTGGCCTGAAGTGTGAAAGTAAATGAATTGGCAGTGTGTGTGTGTGTATTTATTTGTCTATGTAAATGTGTGTAAAGGATGTCTGTGTTTGTAGTCCATTTTAGTCTAAATGCAAATGGGTATTTCCGTGTGTTTGGTGCTGTATAAAAATGTATGAAGTGTTATTGGTTGAGTCTGACTTTCTACCGCCGCTCTCATGAATCCAGAATGAATTGTGGGGCCACGGCTCTATCGGCTAAAAGCAAAACGGCTCCCGGCGAGCGACCCTGAGTGTGTGTGAGCCAACTCAAACTGCAGAAACCTCAGTGAAAGCTGAGTACACACATTTACAACTCGACATGTCACTGTAATGAAGGGAAATACCGCACGATTACAGACTTCAAATGTCACTGTTGTTCCAGAGTAATCTCCTAATAAAGGGTTTCTCAGAGGGGGGACAGGAGGAATATGTACTTTTTGCTTTGGCTGACTTTACAAACATTATTAAAGTTACACATCAGCTTTCCAGGGCCTGGAGTGAGTCAAATTATGTAATAACAAATTTCCAAAACAGGAAAACAGCGCAGATATTCTGATGCTGGCTCGATGGCTTCAAACACCATAAAACTCAATGTTTGTTAGTTATCATCTCTATTATGAAGAAGGTACATTTCAGAAAGCTTAAGACCAGACAAGAATATAAAGCTGCTATGTAGATAGATTTATAATTTAAATAGTTGTTCTTATACGTGGTCACAATTGGTTAATTCTGCATATTAACATTGGCAAATTTAACCAAATCTTTTTCATAGTGTTATCTACAAAATAAATAAAACATTATAGAGTTCTATCCATAAAGTTAAGGTTTCAAGTGGACACAATCATTGTTTTTCCAGCTCTGCAGCCTGATGACCTGTGGCAAAGCGATGCCCTGTTCACAGACTGGCAGACGGCACAGGATCTCTGCTCGTCTGTGTGCGAGGACCCGTCCTGATCTCCAGGTCACTGATTGGGTGAATTTTGACTGACAGGAGATACGAAAACAGGATGAGGCGGAGCTGGAATGAATCCATCACAGCTGATAATGAGGACTGGAGCTACATTTATTACAGTAGTGCTGATAGAGCAAAGACAGTAATTATTGTTATTTTGATATTCAGGCGTGTGTGACAGAAAGTTTCCTTATGATAAAAACCCTGCATGGAGTCACGGTGCGTCTGGCTTTGTGCTTATCTGTCTGTCTGTGATGTTATTGTATGTTTTTCTTAGAAAAACCCTTTTGCCTCAGAGAAGAGTTCACATTGAACATGCAAACATAAGCTGTGAAAATACCATGTAACAGGGACCAGAAAGTAGCGCAAGTCAAAGATTGAATGGGAAAGTTGTCGTTGACTTTTCTATTTGTAGTAGTTTTCCGGTGATAATAACTCATCTGGGTTGTTTTTGCCATGTTTGTATTTACCCGGAGGTGTAGACTTGAGATTTGATACTAAGGCTTAACCCATAAAAATGTCAGCATGACTTGGACCTACCGCTTTGAGACTTAAAAGCAAAAAACATTCACATCTCCGGCTTTGACCTGATACCATCCTCTAACAATAACAATAAAGCAGACAGAGTCAAGCAGCCACGCAGCATGAATACTTTATGACCTCTACATCGACAAAACTTGGGTTACATCCACACGTTTGTAGATGTGACACACTTTATCTAAGTTTACAACTGGCATCCACGCTACTCCAGAATTTTGGTTTGAAAACTGCTCGGCTGTGTTGTAGTCTGAACAGGAGAAAAAACAATGACACCGCCATCTGCAAATCCGCGCTCTTACCTTTCACCATTATGTGGACAATCCGCTTCCTTGCACAGTGTACATGAATGGTAATGTGAAATCCATTTTTTAGGTGCGTTAGCATGTAAAAGGCTTGCAGGATGGAGAAACTTACCTACGATCTTATAAGTGTATGTGTAGCCTCGGTGTCGACTCAAGCCTTGACAAGTTTTGACTTTGACTTTTGCCTCAAAAAGTTGATTGTGCGTCCGTGTACAGGAAATTGCATTAAGGTGAGGAGTGGAGGGAAGAAAGAGGCAGGAGGAGATGTAGGAGTGGAGGGGTTTTTGGGGGGTTTCTGTCAAGCAGAGATTCAGACACATCCATTTGTGCTGCACTGTGGTCTGGGGTCTCTCTAGGCTTTCATTAGGCAGCTCTGTTTCCTGCTCCAAGGATGATTGTTTTCTCTCCAAATACGACACAGAGGTCCTCAACGGCCATTACACACACACACAGACACACAATGAACACACACTCAGAAACGCAGACAAAAGGAGAGACAGTCAGACGCAGCCGCACACTAGTACGACCCTCAGAACCCATTTCACAACCACACACACACACAAACACACACACACACACACACACACACACACACACACACACACTTTTGCCTTTACTGGTCATTACAGTCTAACTGCCGGGTTTTATGCAGATTTATTGAATCCTGGCTTAATGGCTTTACCAGTCGGCCTCTTTTTTTTCATGCATTTGTCTTTTTTTTTCTTTGTCCCTCAGTCTTTCCCACTGTTTCTGGTTATCACTTGCTCCTCCCCCTCTTCTTCATTTCTGTCCTGTCCTCTTCTTCCTCTCCTACTTTTCTCTTTTGTTCCTTTAAATTTTTCTCTCATTGCCAGTTTTTCATCAATTTGTTTCCCCCTCTCTCTTTCCTTTTTGTCCCCTTTCTCCTGTCCATTGTCTATCCTTCATCTCTTGTGTGTGATGGGAAGACAAGCTGGTGATGGTGACAGGTGAAGAGCAAACACTTAAGTAGCCACACGGGGAGAAGCACAGACAACTCTCACTTCTCTCTCCTCCGTCTGTAGCTCAGTGAACTCTTTGGTCAGTTCCCTTCAGCAAGTTCAAGTTCCTTTCACTGCCACATGGTCATGGTGGAAGAATTTATTTCAGGACAGACATAAAATCATTCTGACTTTTACAAACACCTAACTAGTTTTAATAGAAACGTTATTTGGAGACTGTGTAAGTCCTAGAAATGCCATTAAACTCTGTTATATAACAAAAGATTTATTAGATGATTTCACATACAGCAAAGTGCCAGTTGTGGTAAATAATGGTAACTTCTTTTCTATGAGGATATCTTTCATTGTTATATTTGAGACTGGGGCTAACACTGGTCGATGGAAGTTTGCAGTTTTTCCAAGCTTTTTAGGGATTTATGGGATAGGCGCACAAATCTTATAAATCATATAGAAACTTTGGTCAACGTGAAGTAAATTTCCTTTGAACTCTGTAAACCTATCTCACCCTTAGTGAGATAAATTGTCTTGAACCCTAACCTTAACCCCTCAGCATTGGATCGTATGTCTTTTCCTTTCATCAAGATCCAGTCAATAATCTCTGGTAAATTTTTTAAAAATGACAAAAAACACCCTCACATCTTGCACTGTTAAAGGACATAAAACCTTCCTGGATCCACCTTTTTTAGCCTATATCCTATCTTTCCACTAAGTTTTGTGTAAATCCGTTCGCTGGTTTTTGCTTAAACGGCCCACAACAAAACATTGATGTAAACAGAACCTTCTTCACTCAGGCAAATATTGTCTTATAACAACTGTGAATTAGTTTAAACTAACTTGCATCCACCTTCTGGGTTTTGCCTCCTGAGAGGTTCCACAGTCGATGCTGCAGCGTGTGTTCGTGGTTTATGTCTGCGGCCATTAGTGCTGTTAAAGTCCAGTGTTGTGTAGTTGTTCCTGCAGGGCCAATTTAAGGTTAAAGTCTTTTTTATGTTCTTTATAAGTCCTGGTCTCTTTGAAGCTTTTCTACTATAGTTACCGCACTAAAATTCACAGGCCCACTTCTCCCTGTAGCGTAACCTGCGTTATTAGGTGCTGAAGTGAATGGTGCAGACATGAACTGTCAGATTAAAATTCCAGGACTATAATAAAATGCTGAGTGGGGAATTGCACACATACAACATCTTCCAGTGCTCATGAGCAAGGCACGGACCGATAGAGAGCTCCCAGATATGAGAGTGTTTAATCCTCCGCCCACCTCCTATAACTGCTCCCAGGGGCCGAGTCTGTAAATATGAGAATTTTCCCATAGTCCATTTGGCTGATTAAATAAACCAGTTAGAATAAATCTGACAAGTGATCTTGAATTTCTCACAAAACACACTGCTCTTGTATTTTGAGAGTGCACTATATTTAGTCCTCCAGGAGCAGTTTCAGGTACAAGTCCTGGAGCCCTATTCCCACTGCAGCTCGTTAGCCTGCGTCATTAGCTGAGCTGCACTGGACTATGACTGAGCACACACACACACACACACACACACGGTTCAGGCACTTTTGGGCTTATAAAGCAGGCTCCATACAGTGTAAGCCTGTTGGAACCTAATAGTTTAAATAGAGACCAGCAAAGAGACAGGGATTATAATGGTCTAAAAGGGCCTATTATACTTTATCCCTTTGCTCTTACTCATGATGGTGTTTCTACAGCACCGCTCCAGGCTGTCTTTTTAAAACCTCTACAGACATGGAGATTTTCCTGTTGTGAACACGTCTGACCCGGACACGACCTGCTGAGTTCTTTATATATAAAAACAAACTCGGCTAAATGCAAACAAATATATTTGCTCTCCAGACCTGTACTGTGTCTTGACCTCCACCTTCTCTTTCCCTTGTGTTTATGTCGTTTGAGGGAATTTTACAGTCAACCTTATCGGCTCCATTTCTGTTTTCATTCCGACGCATATTTACCTGCTTGTATAACCTCATCCTCTAATATACCCTGTTTAAACATTTCATAATGGTGGAAAATGGCCTTGTGATGGTGATGACGATTTTGCTTCTATTCCTCAGAGTCCAGGTAAAATGGATAAATTCTCACATGGTTCCAGTAATTATCCCCAAAAACTAAAACGTTCTTACTTGGTCCATGACCTAATTTTTCACTAAACTTCATGAATCATGTCATTGAGGTAAAAATGGCTCCTTTCCCATTCATATAATTCATGTCCACCATTAAAGCCCACTGGTACATTTACTCTCCAAGGTGATGTAGTTGTTTTTGGCCCTTGAAATGCCTTGTTTCATTAATAGCAGGCCAGGTTTTAATATGTGATATCAGTAATCAATATTGGTTTCTAGTTTCCGAGTAGGACAGAAACAAAAATATTAACCAAGCTGTTGGACCAACTCCATTATTTGTTCAAAACTTGCTTCATGTGGGCCTCACAGCGAACTACCCTGATCTAAGGGGACCTACGTCTGGTCCTCTGGATTCACAGAACACGATTTCCCTCGAAACCGGTCTGAGCCGGATGAAGTTAACTGTTAAAAAATGCACCGGCATGAAGTGGCCGGAGACATTTTCCTGATAAACACTCACCTCTGCCCTCAGAATCGTCTGTAAGTGAGAAGCTGCGTGTTGTGATATGTGCATCTGCAGCAGGCAATTGACCTGTTGGTGGACGGGCTAATGCTCTTCACTTAGATTGTATATATACGTGTTCTCCCTCTTTCTCTGCTTCTCCTCTTTTCTCTGTTAATCTCTGTCTCTCTCTCTCTCACTCTGCTGAGTTATGATTTCTTTAGAAAACATTAGCATTCCTCCGCAAAGAGGTTCAAGCCCTGTAATGTATGTCAAGGGGTCATCGCACACACACACACACAAATCTTACCCTCGTTCTCAAGCGTGTGCATGTACTGTACATGTTTGTGCAGGACTTTTGTGCTGTGTGTGTGTCTGTGTGTGTGTGTGTGTGTTCCTCCAGGCCCCCGATAAGGTAGATAATGATCCATCATGATAATGGAGCTTTAATGGCTGCAGTAAAAATCATCTTCAACAACCCCTCTCTTTTTTCTCTGTCGCTCTCTCTCTCTTTCTCTCTCTCTCTCTCTCTCTCCCTCGCACACACACACACACACATGTCTTGCTGCTTCCCTCTATCTATCTCCCTGCTACCCACAATCCTCTATCACTCACTAAATTAGAACTTGAGCTTGCAACATACACTTAAGCCTAACGCTGTGCACTCACACACACCTGTCATGTCAAACACCTAAACCACTGTATCACACACATGCACACGCACCCACACACACACTTGAAGGAGTCATGAATCTGGCAACACCCGCTCTCTGCCCTCTTCCATTATTTCATCTACATTTCTCTGTGGCCACACACTGTGATCACATGGGACGTGATCCATGGGAGCCTGTAACCACATCTAGAGCTATACCTCATAACTGGGACTGTACAGTGCAATCTTGTTTATATTTAATCTCTTCAGGCCATAAATGAGCAGCAGCTTGAATGTAGCAAGAGATGAAGTTTATTGCAAAGCATCGAGGGGATGTTTTTTTTTTTTGCGGAGGAATCAATTATGATTTCTTTTCGGCGGAAAAACTGGCTCTTGTTTTCCCAGTTTTTGCTCTTGATTCGTATCAGTTATGACAACATGTTCCTTTCATGGTTAATTGGAAGGAATCGAGGATGTAATATGTTATCTGTCTATCTGAGGAAGACTTTTCAGGGTTGAATTCGGGATCCAGGCGTTGACTGCACTGTGAGGGGTTTAGATCAGTGGTTCTCGAGGGGGGGGCTTGGCCTGTTCTCTGTAACCTTTGCTTTTTCAAAATGAGCCAGATTTACAAAGTCATATGTTATTTTAGAGGAAAATCAGCTTTTAATGTACTGGAGCGTTTTCCCGGGACTTGAGAGGCCCCTCATCGAACCATACCAGCCCCCACCCCCCAACCCCCCTTATAGAAACACATAATACCAAACCACATACTGTCAATCTTCAAGTAATTCTCTTATTAGCTAAATTATAAGCATTGTGCAAGTTTAAAGCCCCAACACCAGTCCAGACACACCATACACACACATTTAGATGTTCTAGTCTTCAATTAACCTCCTTCAAAGATTCAGACTTCATCAGGGGGTTTCTAACCGTGGTGTCGTTCCATTCTTCGGGGGGGGGGGCCTCTCCGCACATCGCCTTCTTTGCCAACTGGAAGGTACCAGTTCGTTTTCAGGGGTTAGAAACTTTAAAGTCCAGTTTCAGGCCTTTGATCTTGATTTTTTTCGAGTGTCTTCCTGTGGGTCGGGTCAAGGTTGTGTCAAAGGCAGAGAGCAGATGACAGCGGGAACACACACACTACCCATTTATCTCCTCGGCCGTGTTACCATCTTATCTTTACTGCCGTGTTTTTCTGCGGGATTGCATCTAAAATGTGCTGCCATTGAGATGAATTACCTTCAAACACACATAAACTGACACGCAGGAAACGTGTGGATAAGCATCACACGCACATACACACAGCGCTGGGTGGATGTTGGTCTGGCCAGTGTAGATGGGAGGAACATTGGAAATGATAAAGATCAAGGTGTAGAGAGATGACGCTGATAAAAGCTGGACTACGCTCAGAACTCATCACTCTGCTCTTAATCTCTCCTTTGCCACGTCCACATGGAAAATGATGGTGATTCCTCGAAGCCCCGATAATATCGCTTTGATGTCATTTTCATCTCCAGAAGACAAATGCAAAAAAAAAAATGCTTCTTAACTCTCCGAAAATGGTTTATTCAAGTTAGGTAGCACACAACAAAGTGAATATTGGTACTTGTATCACGTGTCGCACACAAACACACACGTACACACAGGGAAGGGAGGAGTGGTTGAGCCTCATTGCTTTCCCTTCTTTCTGTGCTTCACCATCTCGTTCATTCACTCAATTTCTCAATCTCTTTCTTTTCCATTTATTCCCTTGTTTTCCCCATCATCTGTATTTTCTCGTCAGTCTTCTCAGCCAGAATCTCCACTGCTCTCCTCTTCCTCTTCCTCTTCCTCTTCACCTGTTTATCATTCAAAATTAGTTATTTGTTATCAGGGAATATGAAATATTCAAGGGGAACTCAAGGGATTTACTACTTGCGTAAAGTTGAGGGACAGAATAGAATAAGTAAATAAATAAGAATGATAAACTTCTATATTTCATCAACACCACATGTAGGTTTAGCGCAGGCTTTCTATTACAAATGTTTTTTGAACATTTTCAATACGACGTATAAAAGATTATGGTAAACATTGATCAAATAAACATTTACAAATTGTTCAATTAAAACAACATGATACACAATATTTTTGTGTAGTTTCATTGATTATTACCACTGAGATTAGTTGCTGCACTGTTACGCTTGAATAAAACCACTGTGATGTAAAATACCAGTTTGAGAGGCTCAAACTTAACCAGTATCACAAATGTGGGCTTGTGTTAACACAACTGTTCGAGCCGCGCTCGTATTGATACAGATGTATTGGTCATTAAGTCAGTTTGAGTTTGACGTCTCAGCCCAGCAGCAGCCAAAGAAAACAACATTTGCACGTTGAAATGTTCCCTTCTATACGGTCCGAAAGAGCTACACCGTGGTGTCTTCAGATTATGGTAGTGTGTGTGTGTGCATTTGTGTTTGCGTGTGTGTGTGTCTCACCTTAAACATGCTCCTCCATCATCCATGCAGCTGTAAGGAGTTTGTTTTTGTGTTTGACTTATGTTGGATTAAAATCTTTTATCTTTCTCTCGTCTTGTTCATGATGTTTGCTTCTCTTACTCAACTTTAAAGAAATGCTTCACGCTTTTCTAATTAATACGAAAGCTACTAGGATTTTTTTTAATAACCTTTAGCCACTTCATTAACTTATCCAACATCTTTATTTATTAACTGAAACAACTCTTTTATCTCAGTTAAATAGGAAGCAGGAGCCAAGAGTTAGCTTAGCTTAGCACAAGGCTGGCAACTGGGAGGAAACAATGGAATCCACCACAGATTATAATGTACAGTGAATTGTGAAGTATAAATCTAAATGTCTGCATCACATGATGTTGATTTACAACATGTCTAAGATCTCCTTTGTCTTTTACTCTCCATGTTTCTCTCAGTTGGAGGCGGAGTTAGAGCTGTGCGAGAGGGAGGGGGCGGAGCTCCAAGAGTACGCCAATCAGGTCCTGCAGCAGATCGCCGACCGATGCCCCGACATCTTGGAACAAGTCGTCAACGCCCTGGAGGACAGCTGCTGACACACACACACGGACACACACATAAGGACACACACAAGCACGCACACACACACACACACACACACGCACACACACACAGTCAGCCAGCCCCAATAATATCCCCTGATTGTAGATACTCAGTGTTGGACATGAAGATGAAAACTTTCTCTTCACTCATCTCGTTTTCACAGATGAGAAAGTGGATCCACAAAAAAAGAAAAAGAAATCCAGATATAAAATATTCATCCACTGCGTCTTCAGTCCACATTGTATATTTTATATGGGGGGGGGGGGGCAGCTAAGGGAAAATACTGTTCACCTTTCCACCCTTCAGTGCTTTGTTGGCATGCTAATTAATTGGAAAATAGTTTTTGACACGTCACAGCGGCCATCTTGTGTCCTTCCAGGTGATCAGCAGTTGTAACTAGTGACTGTGACTTGTATTTTATTGAGGAGGAAGGATAAAAAAAAAAAAATCTAACTGTATTTGAGAGTGAGTTGAGTTTGCCAGGTTGTTTTCTGATGCCAGACTTACACTCTATTGTCACACTGTCCTTTATTCAGATAAGAGTGTGTCTATTTCAGCTGCCTTTGTTTCTTTACATCATTTGCTGCTATCGTTTTCACCTTTAGTTCCTTTTCTTGTATTTTTTTTTCTCTTCCGTCAGGTATCTGATGAAAGGTCCCGGCTCGCAGTGTATTTTTTTCTTTCCCCGGCCGGTGTGTAAATTGTAAAGAGAGAAGTTTTAATTAACAGCTACACAGAATTCATCAGGGGAACACAACACAACACTTCCATCTATTGTCTCACACAACAAACGAAAAGCATAAAACCACAATAACTCTCGCAATAGTCCCTTTATGAAAACACGCCCGTGGGGATGGTTTGTGTTTCTCTCTAACCTGAGAAAGCAACACGTTCTGTTGGGTTGTGCGTTCGTGCTGAGCTCAGATGATCCCTCACTCACCCTCCTGTGACAATCCCTTAACACGAGCAGACGTCTGGACTCGCTCATTCCCCCTCATCAATACACCGTCGGTTTTTCTTTCTCGGGAGGGAAGGGGAACATGAAATAAATGTTATATATTTTTTTGCTTTTGGTAATATATGAATATATAAAACACTAATCTTGTTGAAATTGAAAATATTGTCATCTCTTGGTCGGTATGTTACATAATGTGTCAAGATATATTTTGCCTTTCTTTGTGTGTGTGTGATTTGGAAGAGAGCACAGGTCTGTTGCTGTACGTTGCACCGACTCACGGCTCCGTGTCCACCAGGAACGTTTCTCCTCACGCTCCCTCTCTTGTTCTTGTTGTGTTACTGAGGTAATGACACTCGAATGCATGTTTCCCACAGCGCTGACAGCCCGAGCATGGATTTACACACTTGCAGCACAGAGCACAGGAGGATCTAATTGATTCGAATTCATGGAGAAGCTCCTCTGACTGGGGGTGTTTTTAGTTTGAGCTGTTTTTCCGATTCAGGGGCCGCATCCCTCTGAGGAGGAAGACACCCCAAAAAGACAAATGGAAGACAGCTAGCTATGCGTGTGGCTCCTTTATGTCCTCTGAATGAGGTGGTCCCTGAATTTGGACACAGCTGTAGTCTCATTCTGTGCTGAGTGCTGAACACATGACTGACGTTGGCCACATGCAACTTGAGCTCTCTTAAAAAAATTTAAAAACTAACCCGGTGGACACGGAACCCAAAGACAGGGATTTACACAACATCCTCAAATCTGATTAGACTGAAGAACTTTTCTCCGCACCTCAGCAGTGTCTTAACAAGTCAAAAGCAACATCAGGAGTTTCATTTCAAAAATTGTTTTTACGGAGGACGACTCTGGAGTCTGGTGTGGTGTAACATTTGACACACGAAGGTTGTTTTATTTTGAAATGAAACTCAGTCAGATATGTGCGTGTTGTCGTAAATCCAGTGTTTAGTTTTGCCTGTTTTATACTGATGATGTTTTGTCTTTGGGGCTGGTGATGACTGGAACTCACCGTGACTCTGTCGTGGATCGAAAATGAAAGAATGGAAATAAAATATGAATTTATCTTTTCTTTTTGTGGAAGGATTGTTTTTGTCTCCTTTGCTTCTTTTTGTCCAAAGGGTGAATTGTCTCTCTCATATATTTTTCTTTTGAGGGATTTACAGAGGCCAGAAGAGGTGAAGGTATTAATACCTCACAAGAAGGGAATTAAGAAGGGATAAAGACAAATGTAAACATACTTTGTGCAACAGAAATGTTATTTTCATTCCTCAAATTTTCTGGGAAGCTGTTCAGTTTGTGTTCCCTCACAAACGCCTGCACACACTGGTGAGTGTGTGTGAACTCAGTGGACCGATCCTGCATCTTTCCACTTGTCCTCTCTCCTTCCTCCCTTTTTCATTTTACCTCCTTCGCTCTCTCTATCTTCTTCCTTCACATGAAAACTCGACTCAGCCTCTTATCTTGTCACCAGTGGTTCATTTTCCAGTCCGCCCACAATAACGACATTATTCCAGACCCCTGGTTTCTCTATCTCCACCAGTGTCCTTTCAGAAAACACTCACCATGATGCTGGTTGGAAGCCAGTGTCTAATCTCCAACCTGCTCTTTGAGTTTCTACGGTCAAAAAAACTGGTTCCACTGTGGCATCAAGAATTTGCTGGTCTAGAGGAAAGAATCACTGGGGCAGGGACCAAAATACTGTGACCACCATTTAAATAAATAAAAAAAGAGCATACTTTTGCACGTGGAAAAGCAAACTGGTTCTTATAAGGTTGACAAGCTGAACTCTGAAACAGCACTTGCACCAGGTTCACCCGGGTCGAAAAGCGGTAACACACACACACACACACACACACACACACACTCCAGAAACGTACATTGACTTTCAATTTGCATCATTTCCGACAATAAAGAGCTGCTTAACATTATGCACCAGCCACTCCCTGTGCTTGTGTGTGTTCTTGTTGTCTAGATTCTTCTCTAACACACTTGACCGTTTCTTAGAAAATAGGTCAGAGTATTTTGGAAAGTCATGTTTCTGCAGTGGACGCTTCATACTTGAAACCAGATGAGTGAATTTAACTGGTTTCAGATGCACCACAGAAGACCAGAGGAAACTTTTTAAGATGGAAACAAGATGAATGTTTGTGTGTGAAGGTAAAAGGCAGCAGGTTAATTACATAGAAACTGTAGAAAGAAACACACACACAGACACACTCTCTTTATTCTTTGAATATGGCGGCAGCTCAGTGTTACGAGTCGGACTCGTCCAACTAGAAAATCAGGTTTAACAGACCCACTCAGCTCGTCTGACCTCAAGCCTTAACCTTCACCACGTCTTTGACCTCGTCCTCTGTGAAGAATTTCCGCGCAGGGATGAAAACATCATCAGGTCGCCGGGGTCGTTCTGTTTTTCACACAATAACGCACATCAAACACTCGGCTGACAGTCTGTAAACGCCGGCGTCTGCCGTCACATGTGGCAACGCTTTGCACGTGTACGAGCACCTGGGAGCGCGTGGGCAATCGGTTCTGCTTTCTCCATCGACTGTCCTAATAAAAGCCTGCGGAGGGAGACCGAGGGGAAGGACAGAGGAGGAGGAGGAACGCATGTATGACTCCCTGATTTATGTGATGGCAAAAGTGAGAGAGTGATGGAGTGAGAGATGGGGTAGACGGGACCCACCGAGCAGCAGCCATCATTTCTGTCAGAATCCGTCTTCCATCTTTCCTTCTTGCTCCTTCTTTCACGTGTCAGCCTTCCCTCTGTGTGTGTGTCTGTGTGTGGGTGGGGGGGTCCACCTGCTTGCTTGCGGTTTGTCACCTAATCAACTCTTCAACCTGCAAGATTCAATCTGCAACTCTGAACTGTTCCTCCTCTCATCTCTGCTTTGACACAGAAACTCCAGAACAGAAAGTTCCAGAACAAGATGAATACACCTGGTTAAATTTATAGACTCAAAAAAGTGTCGGAGAAGTATCTGTGCTTTATATTCCATATGGTTGTGTTCATGTTTTATACACTAACAGTCTGACGTTGCAATTATTGGGAATAATCTGTATTTTACCATACTATACTATACATAGCTATACTTTACTATACTATATGCTATGCTATACTGTAAAATGCATTATGAATGAGCTGTCAGGTTGTAGCCATCTCTCGTCCAATGACAGCTGGGATTGAGCCCCCAACAGTTCTTACAGGATCAACAGGATGGAAATCATTATAAGACAGTATGGGACAGGGACTATACTACTATAACTATACTAGTAATACTAATACATATTATTTATAGAGTAATTTCAATACTCAAATACACTTTACAGAAGTTAAACAACAGAGAAAGTAAATAAAAGTAATATAACAAAATGATTTTTATGTTTCTCCCTGTTTGGACTTGTCTCTCACACTTTGACTCACCTGTCTTTGCACAACAAGTCGATAAGATCCACTGATACTGCTTCACAAGTCAAAAAGCACAGATGTCCTTGAGATAACATGTTCTTATGAACACGTGTGTGTCCTGAGTGTGTCCTGCGTGTCCTGTATTTGTGTGTGTGTGTGTGTGTACAGACAGCCCATGTCTTGTGTGTACAGACAGCCCATGTCTTCTCTCCATGACTGTGGAGGAGCCACGAGCGGAGGAAGTAGAGAAGTGAGCGGCTGCAGAGGAAGCGGGGAGCAGGGCTCGGGTTTGGCTTTGGGACGATGTGGTTTCAATCATCACACATCACGTCAAGCGCGGGCGATAAAGAAGAAGACGGAGAGGGTGATGGAGAGAAAGAGAAAACAGAGAGAGAGGAGGGCAGGGAGCAAAACCAACTGCAGCTCCATTCAGGACACACACTCCTGGTATATTACATGTTTTCAGGGTAAATGATTCATGGTGTCAGTTGTGGTTGGACGGCATCAGCTTGTGTCTGGTTCCTTTACTCTCTGAATACAGATATGTCTTTATTTCTTCTAATAAATGGTGTGTAGAGTCAATGAATGACTGGATGAAGGAGGGGGGGGGGGGGCGGTAGGAAAAGGTTCTGAGAGGAAATAAAAACGAGGTGAGAGGAGCAGAGCCTCTAAAATAAGCTGTTAGCCACCGACTGTCCAAACATGCACCCACACCGTTTTCCTCTCCTCCTCCTCCTCTCCTCCTCCTCTGTCTAGAGAAAGTCTCTCTCACGCTTAGAATAAGACTCTGGTGAATCACAGCAGTCAGTTGTCAGGATGGCCGAGCGGTCTAAGGCGCCAGACTCAAGGACTGATTCCTTCCTGGTCAAAGGGACTTCTGGTCTCTGAATGGAGGTGGGGTTCAAATCCCACTTCTGACAATACTTTAACAGATTGAAGGCAGGATTTAGTAGAATCCTAAAAACACCTGATCCAAACAACCAAGTCAGTCTAACTGTGATAATCAGACTGTCAGCAACAAAGAACGACTTCTTCTGTAGGCGAGACTTTCATGTGTGTAACATCTTCCATGCAAATGTATTTGATGTTGCAAAAAGGAAATTAAGTTATTCTTTGTAATTAAATGTAAAGCTCATCTACAAGCAATGTCTCTGTCAGGATGGCCGAGCGGTCTAAGGCGCCAGACTCAAGAACTGACTCCTTCCTGGTCAAGGGACTTCTGGTCTCCGAATGGAGGCGTGGGTTCAAATCCCACTTCTGACAGATGTTTTATATGGAGGACCATACATGACTTAAGTAAAAATAAATAAATACAGAAATAAATAAATAAATGAATAAATAAAAAAGGAAATAAATAAATAAATACAGAAATAAATAAATAAATATGTTAATACCAAGAGAAATGTCAAAATAAATGTCTTAAATATATTTGCACATTTATTTATTCCCTGATACATTTCCTTTTCATTTGCAGTGTCCTTATGCTAATGAGAAAGGCGGGCCTAACCGCAGTCTCATGCAGGATTGGTCACAAGAGTGTAATGATCCAGCCCTACTACTTCTGCCTCTCAATGCTGGTGTCCAGTAGCTGTTTGCAGCGTTGAGCCAGTTCACACTTAAAATTAACTAGTTCAAGTTCAGAGGGTTAGTTAAGGTTATTTTTTATTGGGATGATTTAGCTGTCAGTAGTCCTGACTGTGAGCGTCACGTCTCGTGTTGTACTGAGCACAATGAGCGAGCCGAGAGGAGAAGGAGGAAACAGAAACTCCAGCTCGGTACAAACCACCTGCAGCTTCTGCTCTGATCATGAAGCCGCTGATCTCTGAGCAGATGTGACCAGAGAAGCTCTGTGTTTTCACTGTTTCCACTGTTCTACAAAGTCACTAACTGGCTGTTTCACGGTGAAGAGATCAAGTCTCAGTCACTGCCCGTGTCTCTGAGGGAGTGTGTGGTGGAGCAGGGGCTGTGTGTGTGTAGCTCAGTTGACCAATCCTGCTCGAGACTGAGGTTAGGCCCGCCTTTCTCATTAGCATAAGAACACTGCAAATGCAAAGGAAATGTATCAGGGAATAAATAAATGTGCAAATATTTTTAAGACATTTCTTTTGACATTTCTTTTGGTATCAACGTATTTATTTATTTATTTCTGTATTAATTAATTTTTTTCCTTTTTTATTTATTTATTTAATTCTGTATTTATTTATACATTTATTTATTTATTTATTTTTACTTAAGTCATGTATGGTCCTCCATATGTATGGTCCTCCATAATGGCTTAAGTATAAATAAGTAAATAAATAAACATATAAATAAAAACATAAATAAAAAAAGGTAATTAATGAATTAATACAGAAATAAATAAATACCTTAATAACAACAGAAATGTCTAAATAAATGTCTTAAATATATTTGCACATTTATTTATTCCCTAAGCTATTTATTTTACGATTTCAGTGTCCTTATGCTAATGAGAAAAAGGCGGGCCTAACCTCAGTCTCGAGCAGGATTGGTAACAGGAGTGTAATGATCCAGCCCTACTACTTCTGCCTCTCAATGCTGACTGGTGTCCAGTATACTGGACCATAGATATTTATATATAAAGGCTAGGTGTCTCATCTGCGTTTCCGGTCAACGGAGTCGAACGTCCTCACATGGCAGCCATCTTGCCACAGGCAGCTCGCCCACCCATAACATGGTGTTGGTAGTGATACGTTGTAGAAAATAACATAATTATTCATAAGTATGCAGTGTCATAACTACATCTCTGACGTTTGTAACAAACCGAACCGTTTAAAAATCGGTTGAGAATTTAGCAAGTTATGGTTATTTAAAAAGTACGTACCTCTACAACACAATGTCATGGGTGGGCGAGCTGCCTGTGGCAAGATGGCCGCCATGTGCGGACGTTCAACTCCGTTGGCCGAGACATCTATACTTTATATATATATATGTACTGGACACCAGTCAGCTATAGCTGTTTGCAGCGCTGAGACATTTCTGTTGTTATTAACGTATTTATTTATTTATTTCTGTATTAACTAATTAATTTCCTTTTTCATTTATTTATTTGTTTATTTAATTCTGTATTTATTTATACATTTATTTATTTAGTTATTTATTCTTAAGTCATGTATGATCCTCCATACCATAAAAGACAGGACTGAGTAACACCCTGAAAACACGTGATCCAAACGACCAACTCAGTCTAACTCTGTGATCATCAGACTCTGTCAGTAACAACAGGACGTCAATCAATATCTTCTTGTGTGGGCGACATTTTCATGAGTGTATCTTCTTCCAATGCAAATGTATTTAATGTGACCAAAAACAAATATAAAGTTATTACAAAATAAAGCTATATATATATGCTCCTCTTACAAAAATCTCTATGTCAGGATGGCCGAGCGGTCTAAGGCGCCAGACTCAAGGAATGACTCCTTCCTAGTCAAAGGGATTTCTGGTCTCCGAATGGAGGCGTGGGTTCGAACCCCACTTCTGACAGATATTTTAAACTCTCTGCGAAGTCTCTTTTCCTTCAACTCAAGTTTAATTTAGACTCTAAACTGAATAAAATCACGTAAAAAACAACAGCTGGGAACTGAACAATGAGCTTGGGTTCAAATCCCACTCCGGACACGTGCTTTTTTCTCCGCTGTTTCAGGGTAGTTGAAGAACACACCTTTCTTTCCTCCTGTGTCTGCGTGCAATAACTTTCTCCTCCCTCCTCCCTCCTTCCCTCCCTCTCTCCTCCCTCTGCACCGGTGGGCCGGCGGACACTTTTCCACATCACACTGCAGGACAGTCCCCCAGACAGAGACACAACTTCTCTTCTCCTTTGTCTCACTCCTGTCCTGACTCTCTCTCTTCTTCGCCAAACTCCTCGCTCTTGTTTCTTTTTTTGACGCGTAAAACTTCTGAAGATCTGTGGACTGCGTCAGCCCCCCCCCTCCTTCCTCCTCTTCTTGTTCCTCCTCCGTGCGTAATCAGCTGGACAGTTTGGAAACTTGTGATGTGGAGAAATCTCACTTTTCTTCCTGACACCTGTTGCTGAGTGAGGACGCAGGGGCGCACAGAGCCGTGCACACCTAGGAGGCGCGGAGCGTGTGCACCGACACTCATCGTGTGGCTTCACTTCTTCGTGTGTGCGCCACAGTGTTGGGGACTCTCGTGGACGCGCACAGGTCCACGGTCCACCGGAGGCTGCGTTCACACATCTACTCATGGACTTTTTCTGAGTGTGTGTTGCGAGTTGCGCAGTAGAAGTCGTGTTTGAAGAAAGTGGACACTTGGAAGAAGTTGTGTGTGCGCTGTGCTCCAGGCTGCTTCTGCTGCTGCTGCTGCTGTGGGGTCTGTCTGAAGGGTTCCCCCCTCCTCCTTTCAATGAAAACACCGACCTGTGTGCAGTTTCCCAGCCGGGCAGGGAGTCACACTTTTCGGACTTGAGAGCTGTGGATGGTGGGAGGAGGACTTGTCCTTGGAGAGCTGAGGAGCAACTGGATTTACGCACAGCAGATCAGGTAAGAAAACGTATTTTATAATGTTTTATTGACCTTAAAGTTCTCAGAGAAGATCATTACACGTTACACACACTGCACCCACACTTTCCACATGTCTATACAATGCTGCAGAAATGTTACATAGTATATGAATTACTATGTGTTTATGTGTATTAGTATTTTATTTCAGTGAAATCTTGTGTATGTGAAGTGTTTGCTGTGTGATGAGAGTTTGGATGAAACTTTCTGAACTTGGTTTCGGACTTTGTTCCATTGGAGCTCGTTGTGCTTCTTTTTTTTTGGTCTCCACAATGTCTCTGCTGTCAGAATGGACTCGTTTCATGACTTTTGGCTTTGAATTTGGGAGTGTGTGTGTGCGTGTGTGTGTGTGTGTGTGCGTGTGTGTGTGTGTGTGTGTGTCCCTCTCGCCCTGCGGTGGAGACCAGGACTATTTCGGTCGAAATGTTGCACAAATGTTTCTCTCTGTCCAGAGGAGCTGCCTCCGGCTTCATCTGGACTAGAGACGCTCTGGTTAAAACTTTGTGGCATCAAGTTGATATAAACACAAACACACACATTGTCCTGCACAGGGACAGTGGACGGACAGCTCCGTCATGTTCTGAGTAAAAAGCTGCTCCGGGTATGTTGGTGTTGTCCTGTGTGAACCTTCTGTTCATATGTGACTAGATTGTCCTGCATGGAAAATGCATGGAAGTCCTAAAGTATTCCTCAGCGTGGACATGTTGCAGCTTGTGTTGGACATTTCACACACATGACAATAAATTGAAGATCAGTGGAGAGCACACACATCCGCAGAGGCCCAACACAATTCACACACGTATAGATATCAGTTCTCTTAATGTGCCTGTTTTGTTTCATAAAGCTCCATGAATTATTCTCTGAGAAATCAATGAAAATATCGAATAATATCCTGTCTCCATGGTGGCGTACGTTCAAATCCCACTCATAGATCAACTTGGGAAGGATTGTGACTCCACTGTCAGGATGGCCGAGCGGTCTAAGGCGCCAGACTCAAGGACTGACTCCTTCCTGGTCAAAGGGATTTCTGACCTCCGAATGGAGGCGTGGGTTCAAATCCCACTTCTGACATCTATATTGTGTCCACTGTTGTCTGGTACTGAGAAACACAACTTTCTTTCCTCCTGTGTCTGTGTGCTATAACTTTGTCTCCCCTCCCTCTTTAAAACGCTGTTCTCCAAAAAATAAGTCTTTCAACAATTTTAAGACTTTCTCAAGGGAGCCACAAACACTCATTAAGCCAATTAGACCAATTTAGAGATAGATAGATACTGTATTGATCTCCATAGGGAAATGAAATTGTCACAGCAGCAGCCTGGAATATCAAATACAATAAAATACAAAGTAGAAATACGCTCAGCAGGAAAATACAGGTGTGTGTGTGTCTGTGTGTGTTTGAAGAAGAAAACACATGAAATTTGTAAAAGAACATTTCACTCATTAGTTTCTTTACGCAGATATTTTAATCAACTAAAGACTTCATCTTCCTGCTCTTTGGATCCTTGTATCTTCTTTTGTTCAGAGCAGACCAAAGTGAGTTTCTCCGTCTGTCAGCTCATGTGGAAGCAGATCAGATTTATCTTCTAAATGTGACGTGATGCAATGGCGTCTCCGGTAGAGTCTAAAATCCACATGAGCCATGGAGCCGACTGTGTGTGTGCGTGTGTGAATGTGTGTGTGAGGGTAGATAGTAATGTTAGATGTGTAGATAGAGGTGGTGAAAAGTGTTGCTGTCAACAGGTTAGCCATTAGAGAGAGATAATCTCTCTTCCTCCTCCCTCCCTGTCGACCAGCTCTACCTCTGTTCTTTCTCTCCTCCCCTCTCCTCCCTCCCTCTCGCTCTTTCATTCATGACATGATTTTTCTCTACTTGTCATTAAAGCTTCTCTTTTCTCTCAACCCGTCTTCTTTCTCTTACAGCTGCATTGTTTTGGATCGATGCTGTGTGCGTCTCTCATTTCAGCCTTGATTTGTAGAAACGTTATCATTTGATTTGAGATATTTAACGGTTTAATGCAGAGTATATTAGAAAAGCTCAAGAAGGTCTTCAACAAAATCTGTCTCACTTTGTTTGTTTACGCCCAAATTAGCGAGTATACGCAAGTTTTTATTGAATAAGGCTGTTGATTTTTCCTTTTCCAGTATAGGGGAGTTATAGTTGTCTGTCTGTCTTTTTCCCCTAGTTGCGTCATGTTCGAACTCACAAACACACAAACATATCAGAAACCAACGTGTTCTAAGCTTCACCATTCACTTTGCATCATACATATAAAAAAAAAAACTCTTACAAATTGTTCCCAAGATATAAAAAACAATTGCGCAACGCAACGTGCATTAAAACGTTGTGTCTTGAAAAGGTGCAAATAGAGTCTAGAAGAAAATGGTGAGCTCCCCCGGGTGTCATGTTTCCATCACTGTCAATCGGAGCCGGAACCAATGAAAACCTGTTTTTACTGCAGAGTCATTGGATCTACTCCCATTGCAGAAAAAGCCAGATGTTAGCAGATGTTTTTTCTAATGATTATTTATGTCTATGGCCATCAAATCTACATCCTGAACATTCTCTCATTGTAAAATGTTGCCTTTGTATGTCTCCGTGTGTGAATCTGTGTGTGAATCTGTTTGTGTCTGTGTGTGTGTGTGTGTGTGTGTGTGTGTGTGTGCGTGTGTGTGTGTGTGTGTCAGTGTCTGTCTATGTGTGTGCCCTCAAACTGCTGAGAAAAACCTTTCTTTAACCAAACACACAATGTGTTGCTTGAGTGTCCTCTCCATCGGAACAGAGCAATTAGGGAAGAAGACTAAGTGAGCAGGTATGTGTTTGTGTGTGTGTTTGTGTGTGTGTGTGTGTTCATATAGATATTTGAGTAGATGGGTCGTCTGAAAGCATATATGAATCCTCAAGGTCATTCACAAGTCTATAGTTAGGTCTGTAGGTTTGTGTGAGTCTGTGAGTGTGTGTGTTTGTATGTGTGTATTTGTGTGTGTGTGTGTGTGTGTCCCATATGTTATACAATGAATTTGGACATAAGGGAAACATTATTGATTTATGTTGGTTTTTTTTCTGTAAGTTGTGGTCACCAGTTTGTAAACTGGGAAACTGGGAAACGTGGGAAATGTTTGTAAAAGTGTGTGAAGTATCTGAGATAGAGAAGGTTTGAAACTAGATGTGTTACATGTGTGTGTATTTTAGCCCAGTGGGAACACTAATGACTAACTTGGATTCACACATACACACACGCACACACAGTGGTCCATGTGAAGTGGACGGCTTCTCCAGTGGAGGGGCCAGTATTTTAAACTCTTATCTCTGATTGGTCGACTTGATTCCTGGGAATTCCTCCCAGAGCAGTGCATGACAGGGGTACCCTCCACTTGTGTGTGTGTGTGAAGGGGCGAGAAAGAGAAGAGTGAAAGAGTGAAAGCCTTTTCATTCTCTTCTTTGACTTATTGACTTCATTTTTCTGAATTTAACTTTTTTCGGCTTAAACACCTGTGTGTGTGTGTGTTTGTGGGTTTGTGAGAGTGTGTGTATGTGTTTCCGTGTTTTAGTATTGACGATGCAAGTGTGGCCATGCGGTAGTCATTATGGTCAAGTGATGTGTGTGTGTATGCATTTCTGCATGTGTGCACTCAAAATGTGACCCGCTGGTATTTGTTATGGTGTCTGGATTCTCGTGTTTGTGTGTGTGTTAGTTTGTGTGTGTGTGTGTGTGTGTGTGTGTGTGTGTATGTTCAGACCTTTCTGGGCTGGTGGTTCAGGGCTATGCAGTGATGTCATCGGGGCGGCAGGGTGGGGTGACATGGGGTTAGAGTTTGGCAGCGGTCCTGACTCCAGCAGTCTTCGAAAGGTTTCTGACCAGTAACTGTGTGTGTTTGTTCGGTGGGTGAGTGTGTGTGTGTGTGTGTGTGCATATGGTCAGTGGTGGCGGTCAGTAGCTGTGTGCTAACAGTGCCCCACACTAATAGTAAAAGTGGTTTATTGGACACTTTATAGAGCCGGAGCTTGTTTTATAAATCCAGCGGGCTGGTACACGAGGACAGTCACTGACCAGGAGGCCACAAGACAAACAGCTTCAGAACCAGAGGAGCTGCTCTCACTGGACACTGATACACGAAATCCAGTGTTCCAAAGCAATAATGACAACATAGAATTCTAATTTTAATCATTTTTTATATTTAAATTCTTTACACTTTCTCTGGAGCAAGTTCATGTGTGAAGGAAAATGTCACAGTCAGAGTTTCTGCCCTCGACCATCTAGTATAAAGTCGGAAGAAAGTCAGGAGAATCCGATGTGAGAACCCAGCAGTATTAGAGCTGGATGTGGGTTGTGTGATTGGTCGGCCAAATCTGGGCCAAATCAATTTAGCGATCTGCTAAGGTTATTGGTTCGAATCCCAGTCTCTAAATGTATATCTCCCCAATGTTGCCTAATATGAACTGGGATTAGCTCTGACCCCCGTGACCCCTGTAGAATAAGCAGTACAGATAATGGATGGATGTTACAATTGTTCTTTAAATTTGATCAAATATCTTTGTGAGAGTCTTAAAAGATTTGAACCAGTTCTGAGTTTGGGTCCAGAAACCTCACACAGTATTTAGTCCCATGTTTGAAACCATGAAACATTACTGTGTTTTTCCAAACCAGCACAGAGGCAGCAGCATGAACGTAGCCATGACGTTGTAGCATATTATAGAGAGCATGTATTCAGTCTTTACGTGTTCAGGGATATTAATGGAACAGGGTGAACAGAAATGTAGTTACGGCCGGCATCTCCTCTCCTCTCCTCCTCCCTCCTCCTCTCTCTTTCACCTCTCACGTACCCTCCTCTACTCTTTCCTCTCCACCCTTCCTCCCTCTGCTTGTCTCCGCAGCCGTGATCCTGCACTGATAAAACTATCAACAGCACACCTGCACTGGGCTGGAGGTTTGACACACACACACACACACACACACACACACACACACACATAGTCAGTGTAGGCTGCAGATCCAAACAGATGGGGACAAGAATCTTATTTACGTTCACTACAATAAGCCCATTCTCTGTTTTCGTCTCCCTCCCTCCCTCTGACTTTCTCTCTTTCTATCACTCTTAATCCCTCTTTCTGTCTCTCTCTTTACTTCGTTCATCTCTTTCAGGTCAATACACTGTACTTTGCATTATTTCCTCAAATATAACCTTAATATCCAAGGGTTAGGGGGTAAGGGTCCCAATCAGGACAAACTAAGCATCTTTTATGACAGTTTATGACAACTAAAGGCTACCACAGGGTCTCTTGATGTTTGGAAGGGGAGGGTGAGGTGAGGGGTATTCAGCTGCAACGTGAAACTTCACCACTAGATGTCACTAAATTCTGCACACTGAACCTTTATCTCCCAATTTTTACTTGTATGTATTGAGCTCAGATGAAGAGCTTAAACTGCAAACAGGTTTGGTCCGTAGTTTATGGTCTTGATCAGTTTAACCACCAGGTTACTGTAAAACATTGTCGCCCAACGTGGGGTTCAAACCCATGACCCTAAGATTCAGAGTCTCATGCTCTACAGACTGGGCTACCAGATTAAAGGAAATAGCATGATCATTTTACGATTCAGAGAAGTTTAAACATTTCTATGGACCTTTATGAAAATGCAGCAGGTCACAGGACGTCAGCTGTCTCAATGTGGGCATGACGTTGTAGCTTATGTAGCAATGTCATTTATTTGATTTTAAATGACATTGTATTAATTCTATTCTTGTTTTAACTTCTTCTCTCAAGCTTATTGTTCCAAAAGGTGCTCTTGAGTTAATGTATTGTTTTTATTATTAAGATACATAAAATCACAAAGGCAGGTATCCACCCTGAAACATGATCTTAGCAACTGGGTCCCAAACGCATGTTATAACACATGTATAACTTTGCACTGCTACTAGGAGTACTATTATGTGTTCTCATCATCTTTATATTCTGAACTCTTCTGTAATACTTAAGCTATTACACAGAAAATGTACTCGCCCAACGTGGGGCTCGAACCCACGACCCTGAGATTAAGAGTCTCATGCTCTACCGACTCCGCTAAAGCTGGGGAACAATAGTCTGTTTAGGTGGGGGAAGAAAAGAAAAGGAGGGGAAGAGGGGGAAGAGGGGGGGGAAGAAGAGGGGAAGAAAAGAGAGAGGAAAAAGAGAGGAAATGGAAAGAACAGGGAATTGAAACTGAACCTGTTGCCTGTCAGATGTTGTAGGATGCGTAGGTTATCGTATTAATTAGAGTAATATGACCAAAAATAGACTTTGTTTGAGTATGGCATAAGCAGCTGTGGATCCAAGGGTACCTGGTTCGATTCCCGGCAGCAGCATGTGTCTATTTACCCAAACTGTTACCTATTGGTATGAATCTCTTAAATGTCACTTAGTTACTTTATATTGGTGAAATGTTCAAACAGCGGGTTTGTACTGCTTGTAATGCTGGTAATATTTATAATGCTTGCATAGTGCATTGGGAAAAATAAACAAGATAGTTTTGTAGAAAAAGTATATACATTTATTAAAAAAATACAGGATATCTTTATAAAGAGAACCACAAACAACAGTAACAACGATTGAATGAATGAAATAAATGGACCAAGATACAGACAAGAGTGAAAAATTACGTCTTTGTTGGAGGTAATAAAAACACAATGAAAATACAAAGAATGAAAGAGATCCTCATGTATTGGCTAATAAACATACAAAAAAAGAGAAAACCAATAAGCAATAGAGGATAAAAAGTACTTGACTGTCGCAATAACACTGTCTTTTAAAACTATATACATACATTATTTACACTATTTACAGAATGGCATCATTTCTTTGCCCCCCTCTTCCTCCGCATGTCCTCCAGCCACTGGTCATGTGGCATGCCAGTTGTAACAGGACAGTATACAGAGCCATAATATTGGCGATGGCCATTTTCCTGAACCCGGGGCTGATGACACTGACCGCATTTTATTGTTTCTGTTGTCCGAATGTACTTTCTTCGGGCAGGAGATGGGGGCGGGAGGGGGCCAGCGGGAGCAAGCAACCTCAGTGCAGGGACTTGTGGGGGCAAAAAAACGAATGTACCACAGGGTGGGATGGGTGGGGGTACAACAGGCATAGGGGCAGAGCTATGCGGATGTGTCTGCTGTGTGACAAGAGAAGGCAATCCTGGGCAGACAGCCTTTGGCGGATGAGGGTGTTCGGCTGGAAGAGCAGACGTTCTCTTGTCCGCTGCCTTTCTTGCAGAAGTGTGTGGCAAGTGGAATCGATGCTGGGGGCCAAGCTGTGGGGGTGCAGCAGTGGGGCGTGACTGCACTGGTGGGAGAGGCACAGGAGCAACATGAATAGCTGGAGGCAAGTAGACTGGTGGGGCTGGACGAACAGATTTTCTCTTGTCCACTGCCTTTCCTACTGTACTCTCTGGCAAGTGGTATTGATGGTAGGGGCCAGGATGTGGGGGTGCAGCAGTGGGGCGTGACTGCATAGGTGGCAGAGGCACCGGAGCAATGGGGATAGCGGGAGGCAAATTAACCCCTTGCAGCAGAATACTACAATCCTGCCTCTTCAGGCGCTTGTTGTGCCACTGAATGAGGGTTGTTTGATTGACCTCAAACAATTGCAGTGTAGTAGCCTGCATCACCACACCATTACCTAGGACCAGCTCCCTGATTTTTATATAATCGTTCATGATGAGAGTCCATCTTGTCAGAACCTGAGAGCCCTGTTTTTTAGGGCTCTTATAGAGGCGGCACAGTTTGATAAAGATGGACTCTACCAGGCGACAACAGTCTGGCCACTGTGCAGGGGATCCTGTTGACCCTAAGACACAGCGTGTCGTGCTCTCCACACCTGGTGTGAATTCAGCCCTCTGTTTGGAGCACCTGAAGCGTCCTGTTATCAGGCGAGTCTTGTGCCGTGCAGCATACTCCACCCGCTGGCGATCATATGGCAGGAGGTTCTGCCACAGGGCTATAATTGTACTGGCCTGCAGGTTGGTGAGGGTTAGGCCAGTTTCAAGTCTTAGCCCCACCAAGTAGTCAGCCAGGCAATCCACGAGGTCCATTCCAGGAATACAACGCTCATCCACTGCCTGGTAAAAATAAGAGTACATCAAAATGAGCACAAAAAAAATACATAGTAGCAAATACAGGAAAGGAACATTACTGTCTCAGTGTAATTCTTTAGCAAAAGACTCACCAGATGTTGCGCAGGTGCTGCTGGGGTGGTGTGCTGTGATGCAGAGGAAACTGTGGCTGTAGGGACAGAGGGCGAGAGGGTGGTGGGAAGAGGAAGCATGGAGGCTGAGCTGGCGGTGACGGCTGATGGGCCAGGCAACTCCCTGGGCAGAAAATCCAAAGCCTGGGAAAAAAAGGGAAATTGAATAGAAATACAAATCCATAGCATACCACAAGTATAAATGGTTCTGTGGTTAATCGTACCAAAGAAACACTCACCCGTCGCGCTACAGAAGTATTTCTTGCAGCAGGAGAAGTAGTCGCAGAAAGGCTGGTGGAACTTAAAAGAAGAGAACCAGCAGGAGGGGCGGATGGGACAGGGGGCATGTCTGTGTCCTCATACTCAATCTAGAAATAAAATGTAATTTAAGTAGAGTGTGTTATGCTTTTATAAATTTGTTCATTCTCCAGATTTGTATTTATTGCATGTAATTTTTGTTGGTTTCTTGATAGCACTGCTACATATATTACTGTAAGTGTAATCACAACACAGCCACAATTATCTACAGACATTGTACGGTGAAAGAAATGTGATGAGAATATTACCACATGATGCTCAGATGCTGCTGCAGTGGAGCTACATCCAGGCCTTGGAGGAGAAGCAGTAGAGTGGAGAGAAGAGGGAGTTGAAGAGCTGGTAGGTGACGGATCTGAGGACAGGTCCAGCCGCTCAACGGTTGGGTCATACACAGCATCCTCAAAGCCCTCATCTCCCTGTTCCTCAGTGCAGACATCCTCCAGCATCTGCTCGGCCTCCTCTGAGTCAGGCTGTATATCCTGCAGGGGCCTTCCAGTCTGACGGAAGAGGTAATCAATACCTATTAGCTCCCCTGGGACAGACAAAAGAATAGGAAGAGGAAAATTAGCTTTCAGAAATGTAACTGAAGAGGTTATTATATTTCATGGATATGAAATATCACCTCATCCTTGTGGAAAGGTTAAACTCACCAGTGTAAACAGCAGGGGGCTGAAAAGAGGGCACAGCTTTCCTTCCAAGCACCTTGAGACACATGGTGTTGGCACAGTGAACAAGGTCCCCTGAGTAACTGAGCAGGCTGGAAGGATTGGCTGCCAGGGATGCAGTTTGACGGTCCTGGTTCCATCGATTAAGTCCTTCCAGGAGGTACAGCTGGAAGTTAAGGCTGTTTGCACTCGTCCCTTAAGAGAGAGACAATGTGACAAATAATGTTAAGTAGAGTTTTGTCAGTGTTAATACTGAACAGGTTAGCAGTATTAATACTAATCATAATAATAATAAAACGTTGAACCCTATATATTTAATCTCATCAATGTATATGGACTCATACAGACCTGGAATGAACCTGTTCACATGTAAGTGGAAGGACTCAAGGGATGTGGACCCTCGAGCACACCTGTAGTTAGGCAGAACAATGCCCTCTTTGGTGGTGGTGCCCGTCTGGGTATAGAGAAGCACACCCGGTACATCCTGAATGCACTTTACATGCTTCCTCTGGACACGCCAGATGTGCTTCATCCTCTCCATGTCCAGCAGAGGGACACCAAGATTGTCGCTGCCCTTCGGCCCCATCAGCTCATCGAGCAGGCTTTCCAGCAAGGTGATTGTCGTCTGCTCTCCCCTTGTCTGCCTTCTGCAGTGCTTGGACAGTTCGGCCTTGGTGATGTGGAGGTCTACCATTCGGTCGGTAATGCCCGGTACACCTTCCTGTACCAGCTCGGCACGCTTGGCTCGCCGCAGCAATGCAACGTCTCTGCTGTCCCACTCAAAGATGCAGCTGGACAATTTGGCCATGAAGGTGGGGTAGAGGGGATGAGCATCCTTCGTACAGCCAGATGCCAGCCGCCTCATAAAGTGGTAAATGTCCAGCCTCACAATGAGGTCTGGCCACCCTCCAAATCGCAGTTTTAATTTGGTCTGTACCAAGCCCTCCCGACAACATTCAGTGTCAACGTACAGTAGCTTTGGAGGGGCCACACCAGCAGTGCTGTATCTGTGGATGAGACCAGCTGCCATGTTGTCCAGAGCTGGACCCTCCTGAGCAGTCAGGACACTGATAAGGATTTGGCCCACCTCATTGCTAACAGATGTTAGCCACAAGGCAGTCCCCTTAGCAAAGCCTGACAGCTTCTTGGTGATCTGTGATGCAAATAAAGGACAGTGAGTAATAAAATATCTTGTATATGTGTGATGCTATTATAATTTAATTAGGTTTCTTTTATTGAACAAAGCATAGTTATATTTCACGTCTTTACTACTAATGTTATAATTGCGACAAAGTGAGGTTATAATGTAGAATATGACATTGTCTACAGTCCAAAATAGTTACCTTTTTGGTGGAGTCCATTTTTAGGACACTTCCAAAAGTGCAAGTAATGCTCGCTTTGATGTGGTCCAGCCTGTTCAAAATGTCTCTGCCATAAACAGTAAGCATCCACCTGTGAGAGGGGATAACTGACGGCTCTGGCACCTCCTGGAACAAGACAGGGAGCAGGGATTGCCGGTCTGCAAAGTGTATGCATTTAGAACAGTACCGGATGAGATATCGAATCCACTCCCGACTGTGGTTCTCCCTCAGCTGCCTGACCAATCGGGAGGGGCTGTTACCCTGGGTCCTATCCCTCAGAGAGACAATGACCCTTATGTCACACGCATATCTGTAAAGAAAAAAGGGGAAAAGGGAGACAAATATAAAAGCAGCAACTTTGAAGTGTGATGGAATGACAAACAAAGACGCTGCATAAGCAAAGTAATCTCAGTATAATAACCTTTGAGTCAGGATCGGTGTGAACTCCATCCTGATCGGCATCTCCAGCTGGTCCAATATTGTTTTGCTGCTGGAAATGTAGGCGATCTTGCATGCATTGCACCACAGTGTCTCAGTAATCATAAGGTAGTAATTGTCCACATCCAGAACCCTGCGGGCTCTCTTGTGGGCTCCATAGCCTGTGAGTTGTTTGTGACAGGCAGGACAGGACAGCCTCACCTTCCACAGGTGGTACGGCATCCATACGAGAAGCCGGTGGGTAAAAAAGCGCTCTGGAGCGGGGACCTGGTGATAAATGATGGCTGGTAATGGTGGATTATACCACAGCATCAGGTCGGAGCGCAAACGTTTGTTCTTCCACAGAGCTGCTGCTATCCATTTCTGGTCCTGAGGTGGTATAGTTGTCCTCAGCTTTGCAGGCAGCCAGCCAGGCTGTGAAGCAGCAACAGCAGCAGCAGACATCATATGCGCCGCCAATGGCTCAGCATCAGGGGTAGGATGTGCCGAGGGACCAGCCACAGAGGTTGCAGCAGAGGAAACACAGGCATAGGACACAGAGTCCACAGGGGCCGGAGGAGCAGAGGAGGTTTCCAAGGATATGGCAGTTGACACTGTCTAATTAATAAATCACAAAAGGTATGTTCATAAGCTACTCATGAAGGAGACTTGTTTCAAGTTTAATAAAATATTGTTGCGAGGAAACAACTTAAATGAGGAGTTTGTCTCACAGCTCCAGTAGCAGCCGATGTGACACAGGAAGCTGAGGTGGTTGTCGACACGGTAGAGGGTGGAAGAGACAGAGGAGAGACAGTCTGAATATAGTGCCTGGGACTGTGGCCAGGTGACGGGGTGTCAGTTGTGGTCTAATTGAGGAAGAGGACAGTTTACACAAAAATAAATAAAGTATTGTGTCATAATTAGTTTTAACAACACGGATATTAGAAGACCAGACCATTTCTTCATATCTGTAACAAAATAAAAGGATACTATGTTTACTATGATGTTGTCCTTATATTACCTTGATTCGACGCTGCCCAGCTGAAGCCAAGTTTGGCTTTGCATGGGCACCATGCGATCCACCGAACCGTGGTTTTGTGAACTGACGAGAAGAAAGAGTAACCTTATGTGTAGCCGTTTAAAATATAAACATATGCTAAATATAAATACACCCTCAATACATACTGAGGCCAAAGTCAAAGTGGGCTTGCGTGGTGGTTGCCCAGGTGTGATGGAGGGGGATCCAGACGAGGGTGTGATGGAGGGGGATCCAGACGAGGGTCCTGGTTGTGGTGTCACCGAAGAGGACACAGAGACTGATGGCTACAGGTTCCAGGAAAAGAAAATGAAATTCAATAATATGTAATACAACACCAAGAAAGCGTAATATTATGTAGGACCTCTGATACCTTCTTTATATGGAAGCCACAGTTACATGTCTGTGTCCCTCCAAACAGCGACCTTTGACCCCTGAGCTGCATTGGGCATTTCTCAATCTGTAATAATGATATTGATTTGTATTATTACTACTTTGCTTTAAATGCAATGATTGTACACATATCACTTCCTCCAAGTTTACCTTCAGAAACAGATCGTGCCACTTTTTCTGGCGTGGTGCCGGCCGGTTTCCTGCATCAGCAGGCCAGACCCCGACAGCAGCAAACCTTCGCAGACGGGACATCCACTCCTCATCACCCATAGCTCTGTGTTTTTTGTCTTTGGAAGCCATCTGACAAGAATAGACACATTCAGTTGATACAAGTAGGGGAGAGCGGGGTAATGTGAGACATCGGGCAATGTCTCACGTTACCAGCCTTGCTCCAGTTAAGTGCTGTGAACTGGCATTTGAATGCGCAGAGAAAACAATATCCCTGTCCCTGCCAAGTGTAGAGAGCAACAATGTGCAGGAAAGCTAGGGTGTGCAAGAGATCACATCATAATAATCATAAATGTGCTTAATTGAGCAATCCCCATGATTCTGTTACTAGTCTGATATAAGTTTTGGAATGTGTGGTTGTCAATCTAGCTGGCAGGATTTTAACTATTACAACATGTGTTGTTATGGTAGTTTTACAGTGGAAAAAGTAAGTGGATCACTTTACCCCCTAGATTTCTCTGGTCTGTCTCACTTTACCCCTAAGCTGGGGTAGAGTGAGACACAAGACCACTTATTAAAAAGCAATCATATTTTCACTGCCCTTTGTCCTGAAGACATTCTGATCATGTCCATTGCTAGGAAACATCCTGAATTAATGGGAAATGTGTACATTTTACTGATATATCAAATGTCTCACATTACCCTGCTCTCCCCTATATGCATGTGAGAGAAAAACTAAAGAATCAGCATACTCTACAGCAAATTGTAACACATTTCAGCTCATTGTATAATATAGTAGTATTCCATTACTGCTTGTATTACAGTGTGGATACATACATGTTTATACAACGTTATTATTACTTGATCGACATGCAAAGTGTAACCTTGTGTTACATCATAATGATGTTATACACTACTCTCATAAAGATTATAATAATGTACAGCGGTATGAAAAGCGCCAAATGTGCCGCTCATACAGGTTTCCTATAGCGTACAGTGGGGTATGAAAAGCGGCAAGTTTGAACGGTGCTTTTACAAGCGCGATTGTTAAACCCAGCGTCATACCCCTTTGTCGTTTAAATGAGCTAACAAGTTAGCAGGCTGACTAAGTGAAATGACTATAGCGATATCAACAGCGAATGAATGAATGAACGGCGTGTTATACACGGTGTAATAGCCGTTTCTCGGTGTAATAAATAAGCTTACAAGCAGTCTGACTAAGTGAAATGGCAGTGGCGACATCTTACCTTTCGAGTGTAAATCCTCAGAGTGTCGGAGTTCAGAAGGTGTCAAATAAAAAGTCAAACCCAGCGTCATACCCCTTTGTCGTGTAAATGTGCTAACAAGTTAGCAGTCTGACTAAGTGAAATGACTATAGCGATATCAACAGCGAATGAATGAATGAACGGCGTGTTATACACGGTGTAATAGCCGTTTCTCGGTGTAATAAATAAGCGTACAAGCAGTCTGACTAAGTGAAATGGCAGTGGCGACATCTTACCTTTCGAGTGTAAATCCTCAGAGTGTCGGAGTTCAGAAGGTGTCAAATAAAAAGTCAAGCGGCGGAAGGTGGGGGGAGGGCACCGGTGGATGCGCCGCTCGGTGAAGACGCCCATTGTCATTGGCTGAACTGAACGCGTCTCTTTTGGGGCGACGTCAGATAAAACTGGGAGAACGGACCCACTGATTTGCTGTCGAATTGCAGAGACTGCGCGAAGTGATTCGACGGCGCGACGATTTCGGGAGATAGCGCTCACTGATTGACCGTTAGAAGCTGGAGATCCGGAGACGTGATTGGACGCGAATAGACAGTCCTCCACTCTCCCGGCACCGCTAGCCGGGCTATTTTTGTGTTGTTATGTCATCACGTCATGTCTCTGAACTTTACCTCTGCAGGCTGTGGTCTGTTGAGGTGTTATTGATGCAAAGACTCTTAAGAATTTGCCCTCAGGGGTTCTCAGGAGTCATGGTCAGCTGCATGTAACTTTGTAGTTTGGTGACATCAATTTCCAGCCATAGTGTTTTGAGTTGTGATCTCAGAAACAACACAGGGCTGGAACAAGTCTGTGGACTCTTGTTGATGGTTGATTGGTGTGTGAGGGCCCTTCAGAAGTCAACCTAAGCTTTTAACACTTGTGCAGTTCATAGACTCCACCGATCGATTTGCTTCCTTCTGAAAACACTTGTTAACCTGAACGACCCAGACAGAGTGTTGTGTTGGACCGGCTGTTGCATTGATCACTTTTGTTGCAAGACTTGAAGAAAGTCTTGCGTTAGAAGACGTCCTAAATGTGTCTCCCGTGACCACTTGTGATTAAAACTACCCTCTACGCTCTGAATGCATATAATTGTGTACATCGTTTGCCCACCTCCAGATATGGTTCTGTGTGTTCACACCTGCACTTAGCGTTGAACAGTTGTGATCGGATCACTGTGGACAGATGTTGATGCCAAGTCTGAACATGGTCTGTGGTATTCTGCATAGAAAATGACGTCTTTTGTATCAGTAGTTTGGTAACAAACATGTTGTGTAGCAGTAACGGTAGTTTAGTTTGAACTGTATCCTGTAAATTATCAGAGTGTAAGGGTTGATCGACATGGGCTGAGGGGACTCGGGGTGGGGCACTGTCTGAGTCCTGCACCCTCCTGCTGTGGTCACTCACTGGAAATCATTTCACTCTGTCACTGTCAGAGTCGATACGCACCAATGAGTGAGGCAGCTCAAATCAGCAGGGTGGTCCTTTACACACACACGGGCGCACACACATACACACACACACACACACACACACACACACACACACAAACACACCTGCTTTTCTTCTGTTAAGAACATGCTCACCCTGCAGATGGTGTGAGTGAGTGAGTGTGTGTGTGTGTGTGTGTGTGCGTGCGTGTGTGCGTGTGTGCGTCTGTGGAGAGGGGGGGCAGAACGCCTGAATCCAGATGCAGAGAAAAGAAAGAGTGAAATACAAAAAAAACAGGAGTGACAGGGAACATTTAGTCAGTCAGATGAGAGGAAACGCTGCCTCTTACTGGCCATTGTCTGCTACTACAACAGATCAAAGCAAAACAGATGAAGGGATGAAGAACGAGCAGAAGGAAACTCATCAAGAAAACTGAGTTCAATATAACTTTATATGTACGAGCATTGCTGCCGTCTGTCTGGACGGAGAGTTTCAGAAATCAAGTCATGTGAAAAAATGTCAACGTTCATTTAAGTTTGTTGTTTCTCTTATTTCCTCAACCATTTTTGCCTTCTAATTTTTCCTCTGCCTTGTGTGTGTGTGTCTGTGTGTGTGTGTGTGTGTGTATTTGTTTGTGTTGGAAGAGGTGCTGGTGGTTATAACATAATGAGATTCCCAGTGCCCATGCAGATGCTCTTTCTAGATAATTACTGAGTGTGTTTTTTCTGTAGCCAATATCAAACCTGAAGCAAAACCAGCTCCTCTGTCAATGCACACACACACACAGACACACACAGACATACACAGACACACACACACACACACACACACACACAAGGGAGAAAGGTACAGAAGAGAGGATCAAATCAAATTTATTCCCACTATCTTCTCTCCTCTCCCGCTCTTGTACTAGGATTTTTATTTCCCCTCCTTCTATCACCAACCCTGTCTGTGTGTCTTTCTTCTCCTTTAGTTCTCTTTCTTTCCCCATTCTCTCTCTCACCTTCTCTCTATCCCACACCTCCACTGCAGTGTTTATGTGTAGATGAAGGATCGACAAAGCATTAGTCTGTTGTCTGGTAAAAAACAAAATCACAGAGGTAGCAGACAACATTGATTTACACACAAACACCCACACACACATTTTACTTTTTTTAAGCCAATCCATCACTGATTGGCTGAAATGATTTATGAGGAAGTTGAGAAATGAGATACTTTTAGCAGTTTATAACCTCCAGTGTGCACAGGCTGCAGTTCAGTTGTGGACCGCTGCACAATCCTAACATGAAGAAACTGTCTTTCTTATTTCACGAATAGACAATAGTATTCATAAAAGTGTTAATCAGGGCTTGTATTTTTTTATTTCAATTTAGTATTTAAGCACAGTTGGAAAAAGACCGGTGACACTGTTCCCTAGCTACACTGTTGACAAACCCAACATCCGTCCATTCGTCCACAGTCTTCAGTTAATCTGGGCTCAGGTCACGGAGGTTCCCGCCCAAGTAGAGTTTCCCAGACGTCCCTCTCCCACGCTGTCCACCTCTTCCTAGTGGATTCTGAGGCGTTCCCAGGGCAGATGGGATATGTAGTCCCTCAGCAGGTTCTGGGTCTGCCCCTGGGTCTGGGTGTACCCGGTAAACCTCAAACTGAACTGAGAAAAAATGATGAGAACTGCATTTATCAAAGCAAAGCAAATGTATATAGTTACCGTCAAATATTGGCATGGGGATGGATATTAATATTCAATTCTAAATCAACATGGAAAAAACGTGCAGTCTAATTGCCATGGTAACCCTCATGAAGTTAGTGCCTGTTCAGAGGAATCAATTTGTCAGGCTGCACAATTTCCCAAAACATGTTTTACCACACTGAAGTAACTGACTTTAATGACACAATGTTCATATTGTATTGCAAGGAAAGAAAGGGCCCAGCTGTGTTTTCTCTGTGTGTGTATAATGAAAGGATTGTGTACACTGGACATAATCCCGTGTTTGCAGATCTAATATTGACATATTCCTCTGGACAGCAGGTTGCTGCTGTTGTTACTGGATATTCTACTTCTCTGTCTTTAACAAAAACATTTTTTTTCTGCCCTGGCAACAAAGAGCATTTGGAAACGCTCTACTCAGCATCATTTTTCTTGAAGCTGCTAAATCCCTGCGTTTGGATAAATGAGGGACGAAAAATCTTAATCTGAGTTAGGGATTGAAAATCTGACTAGTGAATAAACTATACTCTCCCATCCCCCTGAAAACACTCTCTCAAAGCGTTTACTCTCTGTTAATGTTTGGATGCAGAGGAGTTGAAAACACCTCTGCTGTCGTATCTCCTGAATCTCATCCTGCATCTTATCCTGCATATTTTAACACATGCAGCGGTAGCAGCAGATATTTCACATCTGCCACTGCTGCGCTGCGTCGTCGTCTGTCAGACGTGCAAGCCGCCTGAAACCAGATCAGAATTGCGTTATTACGCTCAATAAATGTGCAGAGATCTGACTCCCCGGCACGTTGTGTTTGCATGCAGCACCTGGAGACATCACACTGATGCTCACACGGAAAATATGAAGCAGCCTCATAAAAAGTCATAAATGATTTCATAAGTGCAACTGAGGGATTGTTGTTTTGATGAGGGGGTTACATTTAAAGACAGTATTGAGATTTGTTTTTAATTAAATTTAATAAGAAATGCACTTATTTACTTTAAATTCCGGTATTATCTCTATAAAACTTCAAATTTTATGGGTGCATGAGTTAGAATTAATTTCCAACTATTTGTGAGGTCAGCAATAAACCTCGAAGCTTAAAATGTACATATTCCATTCATAAAATCTTCAAGTTTTGGATTTACATGTTGGATTTAGTGTATATTTTAAGTAACTTAAAGAATTATTAATAATTTAAATTCATCTCTTCAATTTTCTTTTTTTTCTTGCTTTATTAGATGTTTTGCCTCAACCAACCTTCTTACCTTTCCACATAAGTTAACAAAACGCTGCTGTCATCAAACATGATTTATCCTCATAACTTCATATCTTTGCGTGTAAGATTTCCATGTGCATAGAAAACACAAACATTAAAATTCATTCCTATTTTCCAGGCTTTCTAATGTAAGTTCCCAAAAGTTGTATTTTCTTTGCTTCAAAGGGACAGAAGTTTTTAACTGCAGTTACAGTGGACACAGATAGATGGCGCTACCTCACTGGAACTCACCACTTTGACAGACTGGACATGAGAGAGAGAGAGAGAGAGAGAGAGAGAGAGGACAGGGGTGAGAGGTTAGAGAGGGAGAGGGAGGGATGGAGCTGGAGTGAAACAGAGAGAAGGAGTGGTTGAGAAAAGAGGGTGAGGAGATAAATAAAGAGATGACAGCTACAGGCGACATTTTAAACACTGGTGTGAACTCCCCCCCCACTCCCTCTTTCTTTGTCCCGTGAAGACTCTTTTTTTTGTTTTGGCGTCTTTCACCAAATTAATTTCACAATGCACGGCCATCATTCTTCCCCCCACCCCTCCTTCCCCTTCTCCCCTCTCCCCCTCCATCTGACCACTGCCTCTCTCCTCCCTCCCCTCTCCCATCATGCCTGGTTGGTTCCAGGCCATTTGAGTCCTCTCCAGCAGGCCTGTACCATTAGTGACCAGCAGGGGAATTGTAGTTCTCTGCGTGCAGCTGGGTACAGGTGTGCTGATGCTGTCACACACGCACACACACACACACACACAGACACACACACACACACACACACACACACACACACACACACACACACACAAACAAATACACACACACACTGATGCTGTTATCTGTTATGCTCTCCCCAGGAATACAATTTCAGGATAATTCTGGTGTTGTAGTTCTACTTTTTGCCTCAGGTCGACCAGAGCAACGTGCCCAAAAATTATATTAAGGAGAAAAATAGATATAGATAATTAAAATACTGTAAAAAACAGTCCAGCAGTACCGTGACAAGTCAGATCATCAGGCAGGTTTGAAAACTCTACTGCAGTTTTGCAGAATGAATTTTACCTTGTGAACTTTCTGTTATTGTGCATGCTTGGTTTGCCTGCTGCAGTGAGGGATCTGCAGCTAGATCACGATAATACTTAAGGTTTATATGATTACATTGCCAGCTTTAAAAGCTTTCTGATTGTCTGAGTATCTGTTGCTCTAAAGGACCATTTCGCCCCAGTTCTGTTATAGTTGTTTTTTCATGTATATTCGGCCATTTTAAAACCTCCAGTGCATGATCTCTGTCTGTGGCGCAGGCTGATGGTCACTCCTCTGATTCTATTGCCTCCCTTTGATTAAGAAAGTACATTAACTGATGATTGAATAATCAGCTCTTATCTTAACCCAGAGAAATAGTCAAAGCTGTTATAAAAAAGATATGAGATGTGCTGCTATAAATTCCATTGTATTTATACATACTCTAGTTTCCTGAGCTAGAATAACAACCTTCACTCACTCTCACATACACACACAATCTCACACACACACACACACACACACACACTAGTGCTGTTGTAGCCACAGTAATGCTTCAGCCAGCAAAGTATGACTCAACAGAAATCTATTCTTCTCCATTGTTTCTTCTGTCTCTTTCCTCCTTTCCCCATCACTGGATACAGACAAACACATACACACACACACACAAACACACACACACACACACACACACACACACAGACCCCTCCAGCTCTCCTTCAGCCTTGCCCACCCTCTGTGGGCGCCGTGCCTGGAGAGAGGCAGCATGGACTGGGCAAGGAGCCTCAGACTGAGCCCTGCAGTCTCACCAGCACCATGAAAGCCCAAAAAGAGAGGAATATTAAAAGAGGGACGGAGAGAAAAGCAGGAGATGGGGCGTGGGTGGAAAAGAGGGGGGGAAGGGGAACGGTTAAAAAGACAGCGAAGGGAAGGAAGATGAGAGGAGGTGAGGGATTGAGTGGAGAGAGGATGAAGAGATAAGAGGATGCGCGAGCAAGGGAGACATGAAACCAAGGAGAGGATGAGAGAGGTAGGAGACAAAAGACGATTAGAGAGAAAGATCAATAGATGGAGAGATACAGAGGTAAGAAGAAGACGAAGAAAGACACAGAGGGGGAGAGAAGGAGAAAGTGTGAGGCCAGGAGAGAAAAAGAGAGAGCAGAGCAGACAGCCAGCTCTCCCAGGAGAGAGAGAGAGGTCAGAGCAACGGACACATCTCTGGAGAGACTGTGTGTGTGTGTGTGTGTGTGTGTGTGCGTGTGTGTGTGTGAGGGACGGGAGGGAGGCGGAGGAGAGAGGAATGCAGAGGAGGAAGAGGAGGAGAGCAGTGGAGCGCAGAGAGAAAGAGGAGGTCTTGTATACGATACACAGTGAAATGTGACCTTGGCAATCTATAGCCGTGCCTGATATTGTTTTCTTCTGTTCTTCATTTGAATGCTGCTGTTATTCTATGTTTTTTACTACGAGACAACAAACCCCATCAAAGAAGAACCAAACCAACAGAGGGACAGATCGTCTCTCAACACTGTCTGACTTCTCTGTCTGTGGCACAAACCAACCAGCTCATAAATCTTAAAACACATCCACAAACATACAGTTTGACGGGAAAGAAGAAAAACTTAAATTCTTGAAACCACTGACCACTGAAAGTTTGAGGAAATGTTACTCAAACAGGACTCAGATCAGCTGCAACATCGATCTATTTACTGGACTCCATTGATATTCAGCTTCACTTGTTTGCTCTTGCTGGTGAATTTAGTTACTAGGAGGAGGAAACTGGATGTTCTTCACATTTATCACAATCACTTTTTTAGATTTTTGTGTGTGAAATAATTTACCAAACATATACAATACTAGAAATAGGTGAAGGCTGAATAAACAATAGGTCAGTGTTACATTCTGCTTCATTCATCTGTGACTACACAAGCATTAAGTTTGTATGATTTTAACAACGAGATAAATATCGGATATGAACAGTTTGTAAAAGACACAAAGAACAACAATCCAGAGCAGTTTTATCCAGAAAGTATCTGTTTCACTGTCTGTACAATGCTGAGGGCACTGTGGGTTATACTAGGACGTGTCATTGTGTGAGTGTGTGTCTGTGTGTTTCTGTGCAAGGGCAGTGCAGGTCATAGAGTGCCGTGTGTGTGTCAATAACGGTATCTGAAGGCCACAGGATACGTGCCCTTGCATGCCACATGTGCTGTTGTCTACACACACACATACATGCGCGCGCCTACACGCATTCACGCACGCACGCACACACACACACATAAACACACACACACAGACGTGTAAACAAACACAAAGCCCCATGAAATCACAGTCTCCTAAGGGCTTTATAGGGTTCTTGCGTTGGTCATGGAGAGTTAGAATAAGGAAGAGGTGTAAGAGGAGAGAGAGAAGAGAGGAGGAGGAGAGGAGATGTTTATCTCTGAGAAAACGACGAGAGGAACGAGAGAAGAGCAGAGTCTTGAAAATAAGAGATGGAGGGGAAGAAGGAGACACTGTAGTCTCCTTCACAATACATTTATATGCTGATCATTTATTTTCAAATACATTAGAATCAGTGGAGCTCTACGATTGAATTATTGAAATCATTCTAAGCTTTTCTCCAATAGTGTGACATCATTATCCTTCACACACGTCACTGAGCTGGATGATCCGATTCCAGACGTAACGTTTTGGGAATAAGCTACTGAAGCATTTGGTTATAGTTATAAGTTAGTGTTTTTATACCAAGACCTCACTGTCTCAGTGATCTTATCCAAGTGGTCTGAGTTGCCTTGAATAATAATGTACTTAGAGGACCTTCTACAGCATCACTGAGCTTGTCAGGACCAGAGGAACTCATGGGGACCAAAGCCTGGTCCTAATGAAGTGTGCTTGTGACTGTTTGTGTGTGTGTGTGTGTGTGTGTGTGTGTGTGTCTGTGTGTCTGTGTGTCTGTGGTGAACAGGTGGAGATGTCTCTGTTATCTTTTCTTAAATCTACGTTCATCTTCCATCTCAATCAATTCTGCTTGTCCTAAGGTTTTATTCAAGTTTTTTACGATTGGGTGTGTGTGTGTTTGTGTATGAGTGTGTCTGATGTCTCAGAGTCTTGATTCTTTTCTGTATTTGTGTGTCTGTGCTTGTGTTTGAGCTTGTATATGTGTGCTACCCCCTTTGTGTGTGTGTGTGTGGGTGTGTGTGTGTGTGTGTGTGTGCGTGTGTATGTACACGCACCACAAGCCCCAGTGAGATCCAGCGAGCATGACGGAGAATGACAGGTTGATTTATGGCGAGGCTATAAGTAGAATGACTACTGCTGGAGAGAGAGAGAGGGAGAAAGGGTGAGGGACAAAAACACGACAGAGAGGGGAGGAAAAAGAGAGATGGTGGGGCGAGAAAAAGGGAGAGATGAGGATGATGAGAGGGAAGGGGAGGCAGGGGAGGAGAGAGCAGAGTGACAGAGCTAAAGAGGCAGAAAGAGAGGGGAGGAGAAAAGAAGGAGAGAGGGTCAGAGAGGGACTGGTCGGGGAAAGGTGGGAGAGGGATCAAGTTTCTTATTTGCATTGTGCTAAGAAAGGCAGAAAGAGGAAGAGGAAATATGACCAGTCAGATAATGGTGTGAAAGTATAGATGGAGGAAAAAGAGGTAGAGTTTAACATCATCTCCACTATGACTGTTTTTAAGCTGCAAAAGAAAAAGGGAAATTTTTGAAAAATGACAATCAGCTTATAATCACAATAAGTGAGATGAGGCTGCACTTCAGCAACACATAATGACAACAACAACAACAACTTGAGAACGTCTACACACAGTGGGGTCCAAAAGTCCACAGGGTCTATTGTGAACATATCATCACATGAAGAGACAGTTACCGTTGTCTCAGTTAAGGCATCATTGCTTGACCAGACAATGAACCAATGATATAACCTCAGATTTGATTTGTCAATTTAGTGGAATGCTTTATTTTTGAAATGTCATAGATAAGAGAGCGGCTGTGTCCAACATTTTTGTGTTTTCAGAGACGAGCTTTTAATTTAAGACTGCAGAGTATTTTGCCAAAAGGCAGATTCAATCTGAACCGTGTGTCTGACATTCAAGTTGTTGTTGTCATGAGATTTGTCCGACTTAAAGGTAAATAACAGTCTGAAACACACGCGTGCACACACACACACCCACACGCACTCTCTCTCTCTCTCTTGACCTGTGCATCAAATCTCTCATAGTTGCCAGGTTGTCATGGGACCATTTGTTCTGGCAGGTTTTTGTATTTGTGTGTGAGTGTGTGTGTGTTCCTGTGTGTTTCTAAAACACCAGTGCAACCCTGCATTTTCTATTTCCCCCACTTATTTTCATTCCTTCGCTCTTTTCATCTCTCCGTCTTGTCTTTTCATTTCTGTTTTGCATAGGAAACGGTTCTTGTCCAGTTCTCTGCCCTCAGGTAAAAAAGAAAGGGAATGTCAAAGAAATCATGAAAAGCAATAACGAGTGTTTTCAAGAGAGAGAGAGAGGCAGAGAGAGAGGGGGAGAACAGAGGAGGAGGAGAAGGAGGAGGAGGAGGAGGGAGTGTGAGAAATATGAGTGAGAGAGGTAGATGAAGACAGAGGGAGAGGGAGAGAGAGGGAGCACAGTCTTTGATCTCTCTCCTGGGGAGCTGGTCCTGGCATGTAGCCAGAAAACAGACACACACACACACACACACACACACACACACACACACACACAGACACACAGACACACAGACACACACAAACACACACACACACACTGGGTCTAGCTGGCCTGCTCCAGGGCTTTGTTGATTATTTCTGCTGGGAGGATCAAAGACGTCAAACATCCCCCCCACCCCTCCATCGTCCATCCATCCCTCCTTCAGCTTGATGTCCGTCCATCTGTCCACTCATTCATTGTCGTCTGTCCATTCATTCTTCCATTAGAGAGATAGAAAGATGTATTTCCAATGCTGGCGATTAAAAAGTCTTTACAGTAATCACCTCTGAACATGAGTGATTTGAAGTGAGCATCATAAAGACTGACGCTGGCCTGGTGATGTTTCAAGTTGTCAGGGTGGCCGAGCGGTCTAAGGCGCCAGACTCAAGGTTCACTCCTTCCTGACCAAAGGGATTTCTGGTCTCTGAATAGAGGCGTGGGTTCAAATCCCACTGCTGACAGGTGTTTTGTTGCAGGCCTCATTCATGAGCTGCTGAATGTAGGAAGCTAGTTGAGTTTACACGTGTATAATCCTTTAGGCCTGAGTGAACCTTATAGCTAAAAGGACCAGGAATGCATCTCTTATATAAAAGCTCAAACGTAAGCAACTATCTGCTAATTCCAGAAATCTCTATCTGAGTAAAGTTTATCTCCAGAACTGTTCATCTGATCAGCGTCACACTTGCCACATGTATTGTTAACGGCACAAAAGGAGAGCAGTGTTGAATCGTATGGGATTTGGACACTTGACAGGTCCTTTATTAATAACATTTGAATAAAGAGGTCACCAGTTCTCTATAGCAGCAGCGGCCGAGACTCGTGTGGTTTACTGAGAAACTTGATGTGGACTGACCTCTGTTTCTCAGCCTGGGAAACACAAAGAAACTTTGTTGTTTACGGTAAAATCCTAAACAAGGCATTCTCTCATTCAATGACTGTTGAGGTAATGTTATGGGCTCTACTCATTTCTTCCTCCACTCAGCGTTGAGATGATTCTTATCTCATGTCCTTGTTTTGTCGGTGCTCTCCATGGTGCTGGTGCTTTTTCTAACTCCTATTGTTAGCTCATAATGCGCCCGGCTAGCTCAGTCGGTAGAGCATGAGACTCTTAATCTCAGGGTCGTGGGTTCGAGCCCCACGTTGGGCGTAGCTATTTTAATAATGGGTTTGCAACTGAATTACAGATGACGACATCACTGGCAGTGTTACCGCATCTGAAAATCAGCTCTGACAGGAAGTAGTAATGTAGTATGTGAATTCCAAAGGTCTAAAACCCACTGATCAAACACAGACAGGTCTTGCAGTCGCTTCACATGCAGTTTTCTGTTGGAGAGAATAATTTTTTTTGACGTGGACTCAACTTTGACATTCACATCAAGGCAAAGAGAGCAAAGTGGGGGAAAATCCCAAATGCACAACATGAGTTTTAAAAGAAAGGTCACATTATATTTTGCATCATTCATCATTCACTTATCTGTCATGTTTTCTTCATCTGTCTGTTTTTTTGAATTCTGTAGAATTATGAATGATCTGTTCTGTCTTCTGACACGAACGCTATTTGTTATGATATATGAGCTGTTTTCTGTTTTCATGTTATATAAGATACGTGACAGTAGCCCGGTTGGCTCAGTCAGTAGAGCATTAACCCTCAGGAATCTGTCTTCTCTGATGAGCTAGAATTTGTTTATTTTCTTTATTGTTAATAACTTCACATATAATTACTGAGGATTATTTTCTTTCTGTTAAGGTGAAATCTTGTGTAGTAGAGTTGTGATGAGAAAACTCTAGACAGAGACACTGTGTTAATATCTAACTCATCTAAGCACTCATCTGAGTATTGAGAACTAGATCTGTGTGGAGGCAGAGTTTAATGACTAACTGGTCACAGCGAGCGGTTGAGTCAGAAGACCACGTTGGTTCAGTTTAACAGATAATGAGCTGAGCAAAGGTTGAACACAGAGCAAAGAAATATGTTGTAAAAGTTTGTCACGTAGTCAGAGTGTGTCCTTGTGTTTAAAATCTCTTACTTCCTTTTTTTAAATAGTCTAACAGGAATGAATGAATGAATCGATCATCAATCAATAGGGGACAGGGGTTTTTAGGTCTTGGATTGGATTTATCAAAACTTCTGTGTTGTCCATTTAAATCCTGTTTATCCAGTGTGTGTGTGTTTGCGTGCGTGTGCGTGTGTGAGTATACATGTGTGTGTGACTGATGTCAACAGCTGCCGTCAGCGAGGTCAGGGACCTGTGTGTGTGTGTGTGTGTGTGTGGGACAGTGTGGAGACACAGTTACATCTTCAGCTGCTGTTGGAGTTGTAAAAGAGACATTAACACCCACTCAGTACCTTCTTTCTTTCTTTCTTTCGTACAGACGTCTCATCTTTGCCTTTACAATTTGTTCCCGTTCCCCTTGAAAAGAACAATGCTGCTGAAAACTCCCTCTTTCCTTCTTTTCCTCTGCATCTGCAGTAATCACAGTCGTCAGTGGCTGAATCAGCTGCTTATGAATTCTCTCTCTCCGTCTCTGTTGAGCCATGGAGCCTCAGGGTCTAACCTCCAGTTGAACTCCCATACCCTTGTGTGTGCTTGTGTGTGTGTGTATGTGTGTATGTGTGTGGACTCTCACCCTTGGCCTGTAGTGCATACCTGTCTGAACTTATAGCTTAACTCACACTTAACACTTCTTAACTCTATCTATCTATCTATCTATCTATCTATCTATCTATCTATCTATCTATCTATCTATCTATCTATCTATCTATCTATCTGTCTGTCTATCTATCTGTCTGTCTGTCTGTCTGTCTGTCTGTCTGTCTGTCTGTCTGTCTGTCTGTCTGTCTGTCTGTCTGTCTGTCTGTCTGTCTGTCTGTCTGTCTGTCTGTCTGTCTATCTATATATCTATCTATCCTTCTTTCTTACTTTCTTTGTTTTATTTTCCTTCTTTTCCTTTTCCCCTCTTTATTCTTAGTCCTCTGTAAGGCCGGATGTAAGGGTCATTAATGGAGCTGTGTATTTATGTGTGTGTGTGTGTGTGTGTGTGAGAGAGAGAGAGAGGAGAGAGAGAGAGCGAGAGAGAGAGAGAGAGCGAGTGCACTGGTCCTTCCTCCCCTGTCTCAAAAGGAAATACCAAATTACTGAGGGCCTCTCTCTCTCTATCTCTCTCTCTCTCTCTCTCTCTTTCTCCCCCCCCCCCTCATACATAATCTTATTTATGCATATAACTTACTACAGTTGGTTCACATAACTATATATGAAGTTGAAGTTTTGTCATATTTGAGCACGTCACCAAAATTTAACCTAAAGGATTAAAGAAAAAAATTGAAGAAAGAAAAAAGAAAGTGTTTAAAGACCTGAGGGAGGCTGCTAGAGAGAAGGCAGGCAAGGACAGCAAGCAGAGTTGTGTGCGCGTGTGTGTGCGTGTGTGTGTGTGTGTGTGTGCTGGAGGTGTGCCAGGGAGCCTGCTAGCCAGCCAGGCTGAGCTGGAGGGCCCCTGCTGGGGGTGGGGGGTTCAGGCGAGCCCCCTGCTGCCGCTGGCCTACTGGAGCATGCTGGGAAAGAGTGAGGGAGGAGGGAGAGGGCAAGAGGAGGAGGAGGGGCGATTTTGAGGGAGAGAGAGAGAGAGAGGAGGGAAAGAGGTGGAGACAGACAGACGGATAGCCATGGGCGAGAGAGGAGGAGGAGATGATGTTGATGCAGAGGGAGAGGTAGAGAAGGTAAACCCAGAGCTGGAATGTGAGAGGAATGCAGGGAATGGAGGACTTTTCCTCTGGCGAGGAGGAGGGAAAAAAGAAAGGAAGAGAGAGGAGGTGGAGAAGTTGGGAGGGTGGGGGATCCAAGACCTGAGGCGCTGCGAAACAATCCTCTAATTTATTCCCTCCCTCCTCCCCCCTTCACTTTCGCTCCCTCTCTGTCGACACTCCAAGGATCCAGATGTCTTAAGTGACTTTTTCACCACCATCAGACAAACGTATCATTCTGTAGTTTGCCACTATCTTTCAATCTAAATCTGTCCCGATAGATGTTCTTTAATTCTAGAAGCACAGATCTTGAATAGAAAAAGGTTCAAGTCATTGTCTGACATTGGAAATCCAAAAATAACTACTTTACAGAGGGGTTTGTTTTGGCAATTTTCTGTGTAAAACCAGCATCTTTAAAGCTGCTTCCAGAAAGCACTGAACTCCTGACATTCTCCGGAGAGGCCAGAGCAAGTTCAAACGCAAATGTCTGAAAACAGCAGGAGTGAGTGGGTCCGTTCGTGATGTTTCTAACACGCAAGACACAGACACACAAGGTCCAGACCCAATTCTCTGCACATTCTCCAGAGTTCATGTCTGAAAACGACTGGAGTAAGCTGTAGTGTTGACAGGAGCAAGCTGTCTGCCTGTCTATGTGCGTGGGTGTGTTCGTGCATGTGTGTGTGTGCACATTGTGATATTCTCTTCCATGCTGTGTTCACTTAGAAGACCAACTCTTTAAATATGAATAACATCATCATGGCGAGACAGGAGTGTGTGTGTGCATGTGTGTTTCCTGCATGGGTGGTCGACCCAAGGTTGAGAGACCTGTTTGTGTGTGTGTGTGTGTGTGTGTGTGTGTTTGTGTATGTGTGTGTGTGCGTGCGTGCGTGCGTGTGTGTATGTGTGTGTGTGTTTGTGTTGCTGCCCCACATAGCTTTCCAGTGATATTTCCTCATCCACCTTCAACCTCCGATTGGTGCGTGTGCAGCTCATCATTAACGATCTTGTTTCTACCCACTCTCCTTTCCTTGTTCCTCTCCTTTCAACCACTTGATTGACCACCACAGCTCATGAGAAATGATATTTCCAAAGCAGTGATTCTACAGATTTTACAGTGAGAACAAGCTGATGACACGTATTTCATTTTGTTACAGTGTCAGTGTTACTGAAATCGAGAACTTGTTTTCAACAGACACCTTGTGGCATCCAAGAAACAACTAATACAAAGTCAGGCACCCAACAATAATCTGACAGAGAGAATTAATACAAACAGACAAAGAAACCGTCAGATAGTGAAGTTAAGAAATCTCAAGGGAATTAAACCAACAAGATAATTGTTTGTTGTTCAATTTAAAAGATGCATAGTGCCTGAATCCAGTTAGTGCACACATTTCTAAAATTAGGGCTTTAGCTACTGTCGATTTACTGGAGGAAGAAAGTGTTTGAGGTTGTTTGGGAGCTTTGACAGTGTTACGATAAAACTTTTTCCACAATGTGTGTTTGATGACACAGAAAATCATTAGTTTATTTGCTTTTTGAAATAAAACACAAAATGGCCTCATGCTTCAGTGATTATGGGGCTCTGTAGTCAAGTATTTAAGTGAACTGGACAATTCAGTGGCATAAAGTAGAGAGTCATCTGCGTAAAAGCTGACATTATAGAATTAGATTAGATTGTAGCTTGGAGGAAGATGTCTATTTCTATGTTATGAATTTTTTTTCTAATCTTGGGCTTGGAATTCATCATTAATACGATACTGATTACTATGTATGTTGATACATTTTTACACCCCACAAAGTTCTCAAATGACACAATGTGAGGAGAAAATATTATTTTCCTCAGTACTTATGAACATGCTCCCTGTGGCAGAAATCGTTGTTCCCACTTTGGACTTCTAATGACGTCAGCAAATTGCGGCACACATTGATGATATGATCTCTTATCATGATCACTGACCGAAGGTTGTAGTTTACCCACCTTTCTAATCCCCTCATTCATTCCTGATTGGACGAATATCAGTTAAACTGATATTGATGTGCTGCCATTAATTAGATTAATATTTACTACTGAATCGAAGAATTGGATAAATCCAAAACATGTAATCTCCAGTTTGAAGATTTTTTCTTGTCTGTCCGCATGGTTACACATGTAGTAAAACAGACTACACGCCATAAACCGTAATCCAGTTTGCACACCTTATCAATCTTTATGGTCATTGGAGCATGTGAATGTTTTTGTCTGAGCCTTTTTTCTTTTTAGTTCCTCTTCATATCTGTGTTTTTTTCCCTTTGTCTTCCTCTCCCGTCACTGCGGAGCAAACAGCAGGAAATCTCTGTTTCTTCCTCCACCTCGCTCTCTGAGGGATTGCTGAGACTTTCTCCTTTTGTCCTGTTTTATCTGTGTGTTGTATGTGGTTTTCTGCATGTGTGTGTGTTGCGTGTGCGGTACGGGCAAAAACAAAAGGCCCACGTACCCCCACCTCAGTGAATCCAATCAGCGTCTCTCTCATCCTGACATGAATCCTTTTAAGAGAACGGGAGGAAAAGAAGAATGCAGGGAGGGGGAGAACAGGGGAAGGATGGAGTAGCGGAGGGAGATGGAGCTGAAAGAAAGAAGAGATGTAAACAGCAGGAGGGAAATATGTAATAATAAGTGATGGTAGCAGAGGAGGAGACCGTCCTCTTGTAAGCCCATGGGTTTTTCTGCGCGGCAGCTCAGCCAATAACATCCCATGGTTATGTTCCTTAGCAGGTGAACTGTAGCGGGCAGGTTGCGTCGAGGAGCAACAAAGACGTCCAACACAGGACTCCCACACTTTTAGTTTTCTATAACAGTCATCATTGTGTCCTGTAATCTTTAGGCAACATCCATACTTCTACGTTTTCATTAGCAAACACAAATCAAGACCCAGTCAGGGAGCGGCTGCTTGTGTCTCAGTCCTGGTTTACAAACATCTTTGTTTCCTTCAAGACTATATCACAGTCCCAGCGTTTTCAAGCTAAAACAGGGCCAGCAGCATTTCCAAATATCTAGGAAGCTGTAGGGATATAACCGAAGGGAGATACCCCCACCATAGTCTTTTTCCTGAGCCTTACTGAGTTGTATAGAAGCCTAGCCCTAACCAAACTGTTACCAGTACGTCTGTTACCGTAGTGTCAGTATTTCAGGGGACGCTCCAGGGGGTCGTATAGGGACAAACGACCTGTATGGTCGTTCGGGTTGAAGGACTTGTAACGGAGGGAGGAGGAGGAGGAGGAGGAGAGGTGAGGAGTGTCAAATGTGACTTTACACATGTATGGGAGGAGAAGAGGGGGAGGAAGGGGAGCGAGGGGAGGGGGGGGGGGGGTCGCAGACATAGATGACAGGACAGTGTTACCACAGAAATCAATAGGCCTGTCTACACCGTTGTCATTTTGTCGTGGCAGGCGGGGGGGGGGTTAAGCTTTAATTAAAATCCTGTGTCAGTGGCGTAGTAACACAACACTATTGGATGTTCAGTAGATGTAATCACAGATTCATATAATGATTCTCTTTCTCTCTTTCAGTTCAGCTCAGGTTAAGGAGAGCGAGGAAAGAAAGGAGTAACTGAAAGAGGGAATATTCAAAACACACAATGTATATAAGGCTGAAGATTAATAACGGTGGAAAGGCAGATTTTTATTTATGACCTAGGTTGTGAGCTTTCATTATTTATTAAACCATTCAACATCCGGTGTTCTCATTGTCATAGTTCAGCACTCGAGAAATAAAACCAAATCAAAATGCAAGTAAAGTTCCCGAGTTCCTACAAAGGTCGTTGGGTCATCGGGAAAGTTTCTGTCAAAGGTGAAAATCAGATGTCAAAGGTCGTCTCGGTGATTGTGTCGTAGTTTCCTCTGACCCACAATTACCTGTTTTGATTGACTCCTTGTCTGCATGGACGTCTGCCCCCCTTTACCCATCTTTAAACCAGCCTTTGACAAAACAAAGTTAGTTGTGCTCCACCTGCTCAGTCTCCAACTTTGCTTTGTGGCACCGGATCTGTATTCATTTGTTCCGACTCGCTCGTTCCAACCTGGGTTCTTCTTCCCTCACCCTTGTCTATGTTTCATTTTTTTGCAGTTAGGAAATTAAATATGGATATGTTTCCTTCAGTGAGACACTGCCACTGATGTAACCGCGAAACCACAGACACAAAACATGAAATGTAAAACACACCTAGCGCCAAAGAGGGTGAGGACGGAGGAAAGGGACTCATGCTGCTCTAAGGCTCTGTTCAGACCTGGTGAGACCGTCCAACTACACTGAACTGACCACATGTGGACAGTTCAAACCTAGTATTACAATCTGTTTCCACATACGTGTCCAATGACCACTTGTAATCGGATCTCACTTCCTCGCTCAATAAACAACCACGTCATTTCTGTTCACATTAGAGGTTTTTATTCAGTCCAGCTCCTATAGAGATGAAGTCTATACAAACTCTTTGGTCACGTAGTGGGTGTGTATTTTTTTGTATATTTTACATGTGTCTGACAGGCAGGAAGGAAAGAGGGGGAGTCAGAGCGAAAGAGAGGCTGAGAAATGGAAGGCCTTTCCTTCTCTTTCTTCTCTTACTCTTTCTACACACACACTCACTTTTGGTCTCTCATTTAGCTCCATGACTTCAGAGGGGATAACATTGACTTAAATTCCCTTCCTCGCTCTATCCTTAGACATAACTACTACCTGCTTAAATCCAACCCTCATCCTCATTTAATCTAACCCAAATGTAGCCTAAACCTAAAAACCTTTCTCACATTCAATCACCTTTTAAATCCGGTCATTTACTTTATGAGGACAAGACCCTCAAGTTAGGTCCCTTCGACATGAGCAATATCTTGACCACACGCACACACACACACACACACACACACACACACATACAAAGGCATTCTGACACTTAAACTAAGTGCACTCACACACACCCTATTCCCTTACTGCCTTACTCCCTCCTCTTACCACCCACACAGAAATGAGGACACATACAGGCCACAAAACACACACACACACACACACACAGGACCCGCCCCCCATCACCAAACACAGAGGCACACACACAAAGTACTTTCAGCACTTTCTTCTTTACCATACTCAGCAAGATCAGATGTCGAACCGACTGACACAACACACACACAGAGGCTGTATTTTTCTTTTCACCACGCTCTGATTCCTCCTCCCTCTTATAGAGTATATGCATTTTTTAAAACCCTCCTACACACACACAGACACAGACACACACACACACACACACACACACACACACACACACACACACAGTCAGGGTGCATACCCAGGGTAACCTCCACACACAGAGGTCATGAGAGGAGACACACAGATGTTTTTGAGGGGAGCTGCACAGAGGAGATGGGGGAGAGAGGACGGGAGTGAAGGTGAAAAACAAGGCTGGAGAGGTTTGAAAAGAAAACTAAAGACAGAGAGGAGTAAGGGAAACACAAACAAATGGATACAGACATGGTAGGGCTAACCTTTAGCTACACATGTAAGCAAAGAGCATCTAATAGAGCATGCATACATGACATAAACAGACTACACACGCACACACAGACACACACGCATACACAGGGTGAGTGAAACATGAATAAATGATTTTCATGCACTGACAAAACCACCACGAGCCAAGACGCTCTCCCTCTCCCTCTCTCACACAAACACACACACACACACATACTAAAATGTGTGCTTCCATGTTGGCAGCAAATGCACACACAGCATACAGTACACACGCAAGCATGTACAATTAAATGACACGCATATCATCATGCAGGAAGCATGCATGACATGGACATGGACATGCATGCAAGAACATAGACTTTAACTTGACATGAGAGAGGTATTGACATCACGCCCCCCCCCCCCCCACACACACACACACATACAAGCACGTCTATTGTCACATGCACAATACATGGAAATGGAAAACATAGACACTGTATATACATAGGCAGTGTACTGTAACTGCATACATGTCTGCATACAGACTACATGCATAGGGTGCAGAATTCTGGTTTTGTTATAATTAAAATCAAGTTTATTTTTAAAGGATATTTTCTGATTCATAACAATTTTGGTCTTTGTTAAGAGGAAAAAAGGCAAACCATGTAACTACTACCCTGTACTGACCCAATGTGCTTGCCGTAGTTCTGCAGCACTCATTTCTAAAACCTCTAGATAAAGTTGTTTAGATCATCTGGTGAACTTTGTTGTGTTCACAAGTGACTGCTTGTTTGTGTGTTTAGCTCCATCTGACTCATTTTGAACATGCATACCATGTCCCCACATCTCAGCATTTACATTTTATCAGCACACGCCCAGAAATTGTTGTCAAAATGTAGCTTAAGTGCCTTGCTCAAGGGCCCAGTGACAGTCGCTGGCGAGGGAAAGGAGAGTGGTTTTCATTCATTCGCCAGCAGCCATCCAGTGAAAACCGCACAACATTCACCTTTAGGCAACCACTGCTCCTGATATATATTTAAGTGCAAGCCGCCCTCAGCTACACACACACACATACACACACACAGGGCAGCACGGCCACACACCATGTGTACGAGCCAGATTTGGCTCTGTCCTCGTGTCTGCCATACGGTTGATTCCTCCCCGCTGCGCACACCCTGCAGGCCAAACACACAGCTCTCTGTGTGTGTTTGTTTGTGTGTTTGTGGGGGAAAGAGAGTATGAAAAGGAGAGAAGGAAAGATATCCAACGGAGAAGGAAAGAGGGAGAAGAAGACAAATGTATATTTTATTAGGAAGATGTCTTTTAGAGGAAAAATGTCATGTTTCCACTTATTAAACTGTCAAATTTACTTTTCCTTGTGAGGGAACTTCAACCGTGTGCTAAACAAGCTTAAGACTGCTGCAAATGGATTTGTCATAAAGCGAGTTTTCATTGATTCTGATCTTGAGAAAGGTTTCGCAAAGTGAATGTTGTGTCAGGAAGTAAAACCTCTGAAGACTATTCTTGGCTTTTTAATACACACCAGAGGTTTTGCAAGATGCTTTAACTGCAGTCCACACCAAGTTAACACCAAGCTTAATTTGAAGTTGCATCTTTAACTCCCCATTCTAGACTTTTAGTAGGACTATAACCTACAACCTCAAAAGTACTAGTGGACTGCTCACAACAGTATCCAGCACTGTGCAGCAGAGCCATTCATTTCCAATGCTTGTATATCCAGTTCTACAATACAGATGTTGTCAGTTGTATGATGGTTGATCAATGGACTCAGGATTAATGGAGATTATGTTCATACAGGATAGGTGGTCAAATTTAAAATCTGCAATCAAATGGAATAAATAAAATATGTCAAAAATACGCTTACAGCCTCTTTTTGTGACGATTGTAGTTTTAAACTCTCCTTCATGAGCAGAGAAAGACAAACACAAAATATTTGACCAATCTCAGGTAAATCAGTTGTGTGTTATTGCTCTTAACCATCAAGACACACTGGATGAGGATTATATCGATATGTATTGAACCTCTGTTATATTGCTATAGATGAAAACTCAAGGACGGTAATTATTCTTCTATTGCCCAGGCCTTTCAAAGAGAACAGCTGAAGTGTTGGATCTACTGTATTGAAGGAGCATGCGGGTGGTGAAACTGGATCAAAGTGAAAACAGCCTGAAAACACACTGGTTTAAATACACTGTTTCTATATCTTAACTTTATATTTCAGCCTTAAACCCGAATGGTGCTTTTCTGTTTCACTGGATCAGATGTCCTCATCTGCCCATGTCTGCAAGCATTGTGTGAAAGTCGTGAAGAAAAAGCAAACGAAAGCCTGCACGGACCATACATGCTGACGGCACGTGTGAGCACATCTGTGTAGGCAGACGCCAAATGCAGTAGAAACAGAACCCATGTGTATTTTTGAAAATGCTCAGTGTATGCAGATCTTTGTGAAGGCGAAGGACAAGCGAGGCATGTTGAAAAAGCTAGAGAAAGCAAAATCTAGATGCTAAGATACACAAATCTGGAGAGAGAGAGAGAGAGAGAGAGAGAGAGAGAGAGAGAGAGAGAGAGAGAGAGAGAGAGAGAGAGAGAGAGAGAGAGAGAGAGAGAGAGAGAGAGAGAGAGAGAGAGAGAGAGAGAGAGAGAGAAGGGGGCAGGAGAGATGGAGGGTGGATAGACAGTAGTCTCTGTGAACCTGCATAGACAAGCTCAGTCAGGCTGCTTGGCTGAGAGAGAGGGAGAAAAAGCAAGGATGTTTTGACAGCTCGGAGCCATCACAGCAGCAGAAGGCAGTGTGTGTGTGTGTGTGTGTGTGTGTGTGTGTGTATGCCTCTGTGGGTGCAGGTGTTTGTGTGTCTGTGCACGTACTGTATTTGTGTGTGTGTGTGTGTGTGTGTGTGCGTGTGGGTGTGTGTTTGTGTGCATGCACACAAAAGACCAAAGGCAGAGACAGACAGTGACGTTTCCTCTGAATCAGAGACAAAGAGGGAGAAAGGAAGTCTTGCACAGAGCCTGGATGAAGGACATATATAAAAAAAGAGACCATATCTGTGTGTGGTGTATAGAAATGTGGGTATACATATTGATATGTGTCAGGCGCCTGCCGCAGGTCCCATCATGCATCATTCTGGCCGTGACAAGTCAAGCCTCCTCGTTAGAGCGCTGTTGATGAGCAGACACTGGGTCCAGATTGTTATTGGCGTTTTCACCTCTTCAGGTTATTTCCTCACATTTCTATCATTGTGAACGAAAACAGTCTCTGTAAGCCTTGTCCTGCTTTTTACCAACACACACCTTCAAACAGTCCACAGGGCAGCTCAGGAGCAGCTGAAGGTAAAATGTCTTGCTCAAGGGCACATTGACTTGACCCAGGGGCGTTGTTAGGCCTGTTTTAGGGGGGCTGAAGCAATCCAATAGCCTCTCATCATACTTAACAATAAAAGCCCGGGCACTAGGACCTTGGGGAGTGTGCATCGGGGCTGCGCGGGCTTTCTCACTCTGCCAAGTAACGTCTTTCATCAAGACAGCAGGATGACAGCCAAGGAGTTTAGCTCATAGTAAATGATGCACGGAGTGAAATTTTAAGTACAGGTAGTTACAGAATGTGGCTCTGTAGTTGTTAACGATTGTTACCTGCTTAAATTTAGGTTTACTTGAGGCAAATGAAAGGGAATATTGTAATGAGCTATGTTAAGACTTAGCTAGCTAGCTAGCTATTTTGTTAGTAAATGTCTCCAGTGAGCAAGAGTGTGAACGAGCAAATTTGAAATGTAAGGAATAACTATCGACAGCTCTCTATTCTTTGCATTAATATCTATCTCTAGTATTTAAAACAATATTATCAGTGCCTATTATTCCCTTCTGCTCATAATACAACAAATAAATAACTCAGAAGTTGACACTGGCAGGTCCATTCTCCATCCATTGTGTGTGGTCCCTTTGAGAATTAGGATTTGGGAGTGACGCGGATATTGAAAATTAGTATATCCGTCTTTCCTTTACAAGCAGGAAAAATAATTTCTCTCTATTTGAGAAAAGTAAATTTTTGTGTTGTCAAATTTCACAATGACCCTGAAATTCTGTCTCTTCTGTCATCTTATACTGAATGAATGCAAGCAAAGATAAAGAGAAAAATCACACTCTTTCTGATTGAACCAGTCAATGAACTGTCTGAAACAATGGATATCCACAGCCCCAAATGAGCCCTGAAAAAAAAAATTTGGCAAACATTCAGCTTCCTTAGGGGCTAAGCCCCCCCTTTCTTTCAATCCTAGAAACGCCCCTGACTTGACCGTATGTTGTATACCCCCCATCCTTTCATTTGAAGAGAGGGAGTGTGATTCACCTCAGCTGCACTTTCCCACTCAGGCTTGGGACCAGCACTGCCGACCCTCCAGACACAAACCTGCGACTTCTGCCTTCTGCCTTCAGGCCACCGCTGAAGCCGTTGACTGTAATTTGATTCACTTTTCTCTTTCGTGACCCAGAATCTTCAGAAGCATCAACTTCAGAACATCGAGCAACACAAACACGTACGATGACCATGTGGAATGACACATTTAAATAAGTGATTTTTAGGCACCTAGGATAAGCGGTAACCAGGTACAAACAAATCATCATTCAGCTATCTTGCTGGTATATATTAGATATATGTATTTGTTTCTAGTATTCACTCTTTTTGCTCTGTTTGGGTCTCTAACAACACCTGCAGGAAATATCTGTCTCTTTAGCCGCTCCCATTGTTGCAAAGTGCTGAGAACGACGGCTGGCATGAGTAGCGATAGTAGCGTATTACTAACTTTTTTTGGAAAACAAAACATTTGTATTCTGCTGAAAAAAACAAAATATGAGCTAATAGACGCTAAAAAGATCACTAGATTTTAGATAAGAACTATTAAGTGTGAGGTGGTAATCCTCTGTGGCTTTGTTCCTGCATGCGACACCTCTTACATATATGAAAATATTGATTACAATAGCTTGAAATTTCGGTAGCTGCCCGTAACATATAAAACAATCTTGCACGTACAAATGGTAGTTTTTTGGAAAATCAAGCATTTCCCCGAGAAGCAGACTGAGGGATTTATCAGGTTTGTATAACACATTTAGTTTTCTGCTGACAGTCTTTGTGATTCAACATTCTCATTGTTTCTCAGACAGCCAATGCACAGGAGCAAACGGGCAAAGAGAGAGAGAGAGAGAGAGAGAGAGAGAGAGAGAGAGAGAGAGAGAGAGAGAGAGAGAGAGAGAGAGAGAGAGAGAGAGAGAGAGAGAGAGAGAGAGAGAGAGAGAGAGAGAGAAAGAGTGTCTTTCTAAGGAGATGATTGTTATTGTAAGAGGCCAAATGATGGGAGCATTGAGTGTGCAAGTGTGTGTGCATGCTTGCAGGTGTGTTAACAATGTACCTTCATGTCCCCTGTGTCAAAGCCCGGCTAAATAAAGTGAACCATGGTGTGGTGTGTGTGTTTTTGTTTGTGTGTGTGTGTGTGGGTGAGTGTTGTGCCAGGCCAGATCAATATGAACTAATCAATAGGAGAAGACAGCTAGAAGGACCTTGGGGACGGCAGATACACACAAGCGCACACACTCTCCCACAGACACACACAGACACACACACACACACAGAGGCACGCCCACACACAGAAACACAGGCACGCACACACAGGCATGCACGCACAACCCCTCTCTGTATTCAATCCTCAGTTTCTCTCTTTATCTTCTTTCACTCCACCTCCCATGTCTCTCTCCCTGAGCCTCTCTCTATTTCTCTATTCGTCTGTTTTTAAAATCTCTTTCTTGCACAAACACATCAATTATCTCACTCTTCTCTTCAAGGCTACAATCATACACCATATGTCACTGCCTAATTTTCTTCCTCCCTCCTTTGTTGCTAGTCTCTGCATTTCTGGTCATCATCTTTGTTAGATTGTGAAGGCTGGCTGCTTCAGTGACTCAGGGACGTCAGGGAGCTCAGATGAATATCCTTCGTTGTATAAAAAAAAAAAGAAATCTGGTCTGACTTTCCGACCACGACTCACACGGCTCAGCATCAGAGCCACCGAGCAAACCTGGAGCCGCAGGTTTGTTTCAAGTCCGGTCACATCTGTAGGAGCAGCAGTGGAAAGATGAGGTCTGTGCCACTCACAGTCGGGCAGAGCTGGCGGCTGGCACTCATCTGTGTGCAGCCTGTGGAACATGTTCTGGATTTCATGTATACTACACACTCAATATACTTAAAACACATGTACGGAAGCAAAGGAAGGCCAAGGTTTGTTGAATTCTTTTGAAAACAATCACATTTTACATGGTTTTAAATTAACTCTTTAGGAATTTAAAGGAGGTAATTTCGTGATCCAAGAAATGATTGGGTCATGTGTGAGTCAGCGTAACCTTTAAATTGAATTTCGGTGTCTGAATGTTACAAATCCATTCATGTGTAACTTTATTGTTGACTTGTATGAAGTGATCGCATATGGCATTTTTCCTAAAATAAGAAAAGAAATTGCTAGTTGAATGTAAAAAAATTATTGTATATATAATATCATATTCTGTGTTTTTTTTATCACTGGAAACTTATGAGTTAAACAACTTGAGTTTAATTTATTTTTAAAGTTGGAACATTGTTTTCAGTTAAAAATAATAATATTTTAGTTCCATACTTTGTTTAAATTTTAAAAAATTGTGTTTTTTGATTCAATTCCAATTAGTTATTAATTTTCTTATAATATTCCAAGTACCATGGCTGCTTATAATCAGAAAATATATAATCCCTCTCAAGCAAACCTAGAAAATCCTGCAATAGGATGATGTTAACTTCAGAATAGTTTGAATCTCAGTGTATAAATCGGTATCTTCCAGACTTCTTCCAGATCACATATGAAGCAATAAATAACTGAGTCATGTGTGAATAAAGCTTTTTACCAAATCCTGAATTGGCAGCCTGGTTATCAACACGCACACCAGAGCTCTGGACACTCTGGGGATGAAGCACTTTCAGTTCAATTCACTCAACATGCAAATTGAAACTGTAATTCATTTACAGAGAGATAAGAGTGCCACTCCGTCTCAATCAGGCCTTTATAGATTGAATATTAAATAACATTTTGGTGGGAAATTTTCTCACGGCTTTAATGTCCAAACTCAAATGAAATACAGGTTGAGGAAAAGTTCAGAGCATTTTGGACCATTAAATAAATCAATCTTTAAATTCCCTAATGCTTCATCACTTCAGGTTCCCTCTCATTCATCAGTATAAGAGTTTCAGGGAATTCAAACATGTGAAACAATAGTTATATCAGTGCAAAGCTATGTGGAGTGTAATTACTCAATTTAAACCCATTTATTTGACCCTGTCATGAAAACTGATCATTTAAATTGATTTGTATCAGCACATTTCACATGTAATTAATGACCAATAATAGGCATATAGTCAAAACAAAAGATTTTCAAATAGTTCAATAACTTGTTGGGCCTTCTCAAAACTCTGATTTGGACTACGCCTGATAGGTTTTGCTCTTCGGGGACTAACAAACAAACTGTGATGAATGACGTTGGAATGTTTTTTTTTTTTAAAGCTTCATTGAAATTTAATGCCAAACTGGAATGTGTTTTTAATGTGAAATCTTTTGGTTTAAGGAAATATAAATGATGATGATACAACAACTATTGTCTGTAGATGCATATGGCGGAAACTGTCTGTGGTTTCCATGGCAGCAGTTGGCTGAAATATGAGCTGGTGCTGGAAGATGTGTTGTCAACGCTCATGGTGCGGATGCACAACTGACTGAGTCTACTTCACAGTCCTGTGTAACATTCAAATTACATTATAGACCCGACCTTTTACGACATTAAACAATAAGGCGGATCTATGGTGCCGTTAACTTTATAATCCATTCAGAAAGTTGAAGCTAGCATTTGCTGTCTCTATGTCAATAGTGCATAGACCTGAGAATGGTTTGAACCCAGTTTATCTAAAGTTATGATGCTGCCTCATCCTCACATGATTATTATTTTCTCTCAAAATGGAAATATTTGCTCATCATCACAAAACCTTCAAATAACAGTTGTAGGTTTAGATGTTTGTCCAACACTGCAGGTTGACAGAGGAATTCTTTATCACATGCTCTTTCCACAACTCTTCCTTCCCCCTGTTGCCTTCCAAACAATCCTGACATCTACACCCCCGGAAAAGCCCCTGAAAAAAATCCTCCTTGTTAACGCGGTGAAGTCTCTCTGTTCCGATGCTCAGTGTCTCCTGTCAAACATGTGATAAAACCCCACTTGACTGTTGCTGCAGTTTCTCTGTCTCCCCTTTCTGCCCATTTCCCCTTTTCTGGGAGAAGAGCATGACAAATTTTAAACTGAGTAAAGAGAAAGGGAAAAAGTTTCTCTTTATTGATGCTTGAATGACAAGCTGAACTGACAGGAAGGTACAGAGAGCCTGCAGAGGCGCAGGCACCAGCTGAGTGTATATGCATTATGCACATATACAGTATCAATCACACATGCGCTGGAAGACAAGCACACAAAACACGCATCGCACCTCCCACGCTACCAAAACACTGCCTCACCTGACAAATTAGGATGCATGCGAGCCTGCCAGTTTTTGACATTGCAACTATCTGTCAGAGCCTCACATGGTTTCACATGGAGACAAAGAAAAGGCAGAACCAACATGTCCCACACACACACTCACTCACTCACACTTCTCTCTTTCTATCTCTCTCTTTTTCTCTCTCTCTCTCTCTCTTTCCACCGTCGAGTGAAGCAGGAATGGGGAGCAGAAGTCAACGTTACACGCTGCATCATTTTCCGTCTCGTGTCGTAATTGCTGAGGCTTTTATAAAAACATGCCGCGACAACATCCATGGTTTGATTTTGAATGAAGCATGCTCCTATATCAAATTAAAGATTTAGCGTGTTGGTAGTCGGCTGGCTTCTGACATTGATTGAGCAAAACGACCTAGAAGGGCTGATGCCAGGTGTATGAAATGTCATCCGGCTCACATACTAATCGCACAAACACCGGAGAAATCATCTCAAAGCATCTCTAGCATCGCCAATTCTGATACAGTGTACAATCTTGTGTAGCTCTGATTCCAGCAGAACACATAGAAATGGTTGATATCTGCATTTGTTGCCTAATAAGCAAAGGGCCTAGAGCAGTATATGACCTGATAACAGCATGTGATGAATTAATGAACAGAGAAGCTAATGAGTAGAGGGGTTCTCAAGTCTAGATGCTGGAAAATACACCAACACAAGTACTGAAATAATAACATTTTGACTAGCAATGCATTATTTTCATTGCTTTATACATTATAAGGTGAATATTTGGGTTTTAGATTGGTGTCAGATAAAAAACAAGCTATTGTACATGTCATTTTGGACTCTTGTAACATTCTAGTCTTGTAGCTGTAAAGATTGTGTCTTTGTTTATCCAGACTAAAATATCTCATCAACTATTTGGTAGATTGCCATCAAATTTTCAACGGCTATCCATGTTACCAGGGTTGATGTATGCTAATGATGCGAATTTGTTCGAATAACATCAGCACCTTTATTATTTTTCTTTTCTTAACTGAAAAATCATCAATAGTTATTCACCTGAGTGTTGAAAGATGTCAGCGTCCCCCTCCCTTTGCTACAAAGTTAAACTTTTTTAAATGGAAAGAATTACTTTTGACCTTCGTCTAAATTCTTACCTTTGTAGAAAAGCAGCTCATTACTTTCTGAGGAATGTGCAGGAGAGGTGTGTCTTTGTGTGTGTCTGTGTGTGTGTCTGTGTGTGTGTATCTGGTATCCAACTGAAAATAATTAGCTGGTCTGCTGGGCAGCAAAGTATGAGACAAGCAGTCGCAAGATTTTTGAATAAACATGTGTGTGTGTGTTTGTGTGTGTGTGTGTGTCCGTGCGTGTCCTCTGCCAACCGTTGTAGAAGTTAAGGCAGCATTTTGTATTTTGCCAGAGTTCCTTGTGTGTGTCTGTGTGTGTCCGTGTGTGTCTCTGTGTGCCCAGACGGTATTTTAACATGGGTAGCTGACTTCTAGCAGCCCACAGTTAAACAGTGACTCACGGATTCCTCTCTCTCTCTCTCCCTCTCCCTCTCTTTCTCACCAACTCAACCCAACTTTTTCTCATCTCTCTCTCTCTCTCTGCATCCCTTTTTCTTTCTGCCCCCTTTTTTTTGTTTTTACAACTTTTCCTAATTTTCTCTCCTTCCTGCACTGTCTTACCGCCCCCGCTCTCTTTCTCTCCCTGCAGGTTGGGTGCTGACTACAGCAGACTTTAGGACACTGTTCGCTGACTGCACCAGCCCTAAACCAGTAAGTAACAGTATAAATCATACCATGGTTCTCATCCTAAGTGCAATCAAACTGGTAATATAAAGACAAAAATGCATAGTTCAGTCCCACTTACACGATAAAAAAAACTGATCTATCACTTCTATTATTGATTAGATGAGATAAGCTCTAGAAATGATTCTGTTATACATGTACACACACACACATACAGTACATACACAGTGATGATTGTATCACCATAAAAAAACAACCAAATCCAAAGCAACACCAAATGTTCTTGACTGTAGCTGCTGATAAAAATAAGTTTCCCCCCACCCACACACACAGACACACACACACATACACGCACACACACAGACCCAAGGGCCCCTGGGACTTCAAAGAGTCGTCTACTGTACCTCAGCGACACCTCGACACCAGGTGCCGCAGAGAGGAGGAGGAAGGTTGGAGGGAGGGTGGAAATGGAAAAAATGAGAGACGGAAGAGGTAGAAAGAGGAGTGGGATAGGGAGGGCGTGGATTAAATAGGCAGGACGATATAAAGTTAGGGTTGAGGGAGAAGGGGAGGAGAGGGGGCGACGAAAGAGAGTGCAGGTAGAAAAGAAAGAAAGGGGGAACGAGAGGCATGTACAGAGACGAAGACAAGGAAAGAAAACACAAGCTTCAGAAGGAGGAGAGAAATAGAGAAGAAACAACAACAGGGATGAAAGCTGACCCGCAGACAGGCAGGGACCTAAAAACAGGCCAGAGAGACAGGCAGGCAGGCAGACAGGCCGGCAGACAGGGAGCTGTTGCAGCCAAAGACAGAGAGATGTGGGGGAGGGCAGTAACACCGAGCTGCTAATGCCCCCGCTGCTTTGTAGTGAAGAACCCCAGTTCCCCTTCTAATGGTGAACTGTTCCTTTAATGATGGCAGTAAAGCACACTCGGCACAGTTCAACTTTTACAACTTACCGGCCTAACACACACACACACACACACACACACAAACACACACACACACACACACACACACACACACACAGGCAGCAAAGCTCAAATGCAGAAGTAGCGTTTATAGTATGAAAAGGTTTTGTCACTGCAGCGACCTATATGTGGGCCTTTGTCTAATTTGGGCGCCTGCAAGCGTTTGAATTAGCTTGTTTAGAAGCTGTCAATCACGCAGACAGGCAGGATGTGGAGATATATTCACAACATAAAGCCATTTGGTGACTGCTTTGATCCCAGCTGCCTTACAGTTACACACACACATGTTTCTGTACGGGCTGCCGCTCGGAAACCTTTTAAGTGAACACAGGGAAATAAAGTGAACTCGGTGTCGGAGCCTCACTCGGTCTGTCGCGGTGTTCTTCAACGCAGGGGAGGCACAGCGTCGGCTCTCAACCTCAGGTGGGAGATTTCTTGAAGCCATGTGGATGAACCATGTCAGAACAACCTGAGTCTGTCATCGGTTAAAATGGAATAGTCTCATCTGAAGCTAAAGCAAGGAGATGGTTATCTAAACTAAAACATAAAGGTCAAACCCGGTTGGTCTTTCTCATATGAGGAACGCAAAAGGACAACACAGGAAAATGTCCGGAATTCAGTGACGCCTGTTGAGAGCATGGAGGAGGCTGGACGCGACGAATAAATTCCGAGCTCTCGAGTCTCCTTGTCTTCCCAGGTTTACGTCTTCCGTCTACATGTACCGCTCCTCTTATGAGATATTTGTATTCTTACGATTTTGCATCCGTGGAAATATCAGCAAAACCTCCTCCTGCTGTATTCTCACATTGGCACACTCACCCTCCTTCTCTGATGTTTTCCCAGAGGACTGGCAGGAAAAGTTCTGGAAAATGTCTGGATCAACCAACTTGGATATTGGTGTTCTCACATTCAGTCACTCTGGAAAATTGTCTGGCGTTCAGTGCCTGTCTGAAAGCAGCTTTAGGGAGGTTTGCTTTGGACAGAGAGCCTACCTTCAGTCTTGATGCTACACAAAGCGAACCTGACTATCACTGTTTCTATGAACAAATATGAGATCTGTATCTCAAACTTGTCAAGAAAACAAACTTTATATAAACTAGAAGCTGTGGACACCCAACGGTTTGTGTGTGAAAACTAAAAAGGAGAAAGAAGGGGTCTCTGCCGGGTGGTGTGGTTTCACCGGGTGTCAGTTTGTGTGACTGTTTGCAAAGGGGAAGTAGAACTGTGAAAAGGTGCTGCACTCGCATGTTCATACTCAGCAGCAGCGTGCAGTATATCATGAGCTGCATCTACATAAAAGCTGAACGCCCAGCAGTGAAACTCCGGAGCTCCATTCACCCTCAGCTTGCTTAATTCAAAATGCAAATTGAGACAGCAACCTATACGCTAATGGCCGAGTTTGCATTCTCCTCACAGAGCGTCCGGCGGAATCGATTTCATTGAGAAAAAGAAAAGGGAAAAAGAAGTCGGTATTTTTGATAATGAAAAGAAGTGCTGCTTCACAGGTGGCCCGCTCCGCCTCCACGCACCAAGGTGACCCAGTGTAAAAAACCTGACAACCCACCCCACCACCCTGCTGATGTGTCCTTGGGCAAGACACAGTAGATCCGGCAGTGCAGTGCTGGAGCCGAGCGTGACCTCTGACCTCCCAGAGGAGAGGCTGCAGACAAAAAGAGCCTTTTCCCGATGGGGATTAATAAAGTATCACATTATCATTTGAATGCAGCTGATCGTATCTGCGTCATTCTACATTTCAGCCCGGCAGACCTTTTCTGTAGAAACATGTGATACGGCCGTGTCACACTAACCCCCCCCTGTATCTGCAGGCAGAGGACTGAAGACACAAATGTCAAATGATAAAGAAACAATTGGTGACGCTGCACGCCTCCATTCTCTCCATTCATTTATCTATCAAGCTTAAATTTATTACAATGTCACGTCTCTTTGCTTGGATTTCTCTAGCCGCCTTGCTGCAGCGTTCAGCCATGAAAAGGAGTAATGATAATATTGTATGGGTAAAAAAAGAAAGTCTATAAATATATGACATTTTTTTCTTTCGGCTCAAGCGTAGTTTTTTTTTAGCCGTTTCAGGGAGAAAGTGGCACAAAATGCCTCGGACGACTCTCTCTCATCTTAGTGTGCGCTCATTGCAGCGTTATTGCACAAGACCAGAGGCCTGCAAGAGCAAACTTAAGAAACAGCAAACTCTGACATTCTCTCATTCTTTCTTTCTCTCTGTCCCTGTGGTCAACAATCCCGCCGCTGGCCTTTATCCCCAAATCCCCATGGACAGAGAGTCAGGAGAGAGAGAATGCTTAAATGCTTTGAATGATGGTGTGGAATGCTAAAAAGAAGCGCATGTGTGTGTGTGTGCGTGTGTGTGTGTGTGTGTTTGTGAGATGGTAGGGGGGAGCAAGGAGGAGGAGGAAGAGGAGGAGGGGGGTCTCCTGCCTGGTCTAAGATCTGGTATGCGTGACTGAACAAGAGGAGGAGAAAGAGAGGAATAGGAGGAAAAAAAAAATCCCCCCCACCACAACCTGCCTTCCTAACTTTCAAAGACAGACAATGGCTACTGGCCGGCCTGGCAACCCTCTGCATGTGTGTGTGTGTGTGTGTGTGTGTGTGTGTGTGTGTGTGGTGTCACTTCACACACAGAACACGTCCTGATGGAAAGCAGAGAGAGGGAAATCTGCTCTAACCAACTTTAGCTCTCATTACTCGGCACATGCAGCCGCACAGACGCAGCTCTGCCACATGTGACATAAAGCACAGCAAAAATTAACCGAAACTAAAAGCCTCAACCTTCTAATCAGACCATGAAATCCCCCCCGTGTTCCCCCTCCTGTGCTCTGAGACCATGCAACCCAGCCGCCCTGAACACCTCCATGATGCATGCGAGGATACAAATAATATAGAATAAAATCTGCTTCCTATAATTAAACTAACGTGATTCCTGATAATAAACGCCATGGTGATCATTAATTACACAGGCACTGCAGCCAGATGAAGACAGCAAGCATCCATTTTAAATTTCCTTGTAAATAATGAAACAACACAACAGGCCTTTTTTCTTTTTTTCCAGCTCTTTTGAGAAGCAGGACCGGACTGATCTGGGACAATACTCAGAAAAGCGTGGGTGGTTATTTTAAAGCAAAGCATTGATATGAAATCTCTTATCGTAGCTTCAATATGGATAAATACCCTGGTACTGACAATATCAATTTACCTCATGGAAACACAGTTTTGTTTAAAACAGACAGGATGGTGACAATAATGACAGCGCTCCCCCTCCACAAAAAGTAGTCCACACCGCTCTTTTTCGTTCATTATATAAATATCTTTAATTGTTTTAACCGTAAGAATATAAAACAATTTAATTTTGGGATTTCTGCATTTTTTCATTTCTTCTTCTTCTTTACAAACACATAATATACAGTACATAATTTCATTTTTCAAACACACACACACAGCTTGTTCAGCAGGACGCACATCCGTATATTAATTTTTCTAGCAGGTCATTTGCATTACATTAAAGCACGCACACACAGGCCCCCGTGTGCTCGTGCGCATTTGTATAAGTGTGTGTGTGTGTGTGCGAGAGAGAGAGAGGGAGGGAGAGAGAGAGATGCATTCCGCTTGTAATCCGAGACGGGGGAAAGGGAGAGAGAGAAAAGAAAAATAATCGATCGCTCCTTCTTCTATAAGCATGTTTCAAAATATATTCAGGGTAAATTGTCTTTTATTCAGGGGAGAGATAGAGAAAAAGAGGAGGAAAAAAAGACATGTCCATCCCCCTCTTCTTCCCTCTGGAGCAACATGAATATGAATGCAACCTGTGTTGGCATCAACGTGGGAAAATAAAGAAGAAAAAAAAAACAGAGCAAACCCTGATTCATTTCGATCAATAAAGGGTTTTTATAAGACATACAAATCACTTCAATTTGAAGTACGATGCTCTGAACAACATCCACTGACATTTATTTCCCCCAGTATCCCTTATAATAAAATACCAGATACCCCTATAATAGGTTACACTTACATATATTGCGTTTAATAATGGCCTGCACATACCAATACCTAATTTCGTATCTTAAAATATTCCTCTATCTTGTGTTATCATAAGATGACTACAGGTATTTCTTTAAGGGGGGAGCTGATAATCTTGTCTCTTTAGTATTGATCAGTTGGAACATAAATGTTTGTTAAAGTTGGACTTCATCCCTAAAAAATTTGAACAAAAAACAAAAAAACTCCTGTACACAAGCAGATTATGTTTTTTGCATGAAGTAAACGGTCTACATTTAACCAATTGCTTTCACTTTCTCCTTCTCCGGGAAATTGTTGCTGTTTATTTGTGGGGGGTAAATTAACAAAGGTAGTTAGATCGAGTCCTGGTCTCCTTTCTCCAGCTCTGCTGGCGGAGGAGGGAGGGAGGAGGGAGAAGGGGGATGGGGGAGGGGGCAGACACAGTCCCTTTAGGCACATTTTCTCCCAGTCTCTCATTCTCGCCTTCCTTCTTTTCCTTTTTAACAGTATACACCCTTTGAAAACAACCACATACGAGGTAGCCAAATGTTTCTTTAGGCGTGATGGCTGTAGCGGAGATCAAGTCGTAAATGTTTCAAATCCAGACTCACTGTAAGAAAAAAATAAAAGTCTCCTACTCAAGTTTTAAAACCTCACTTTGCTTTTAGAATAAAAAGGAATCCTGGCGCCAGATTGGATGGATGCGAGTTTACGCTTCAGGACTTCCCACAGAAGCAAGTGTCAGTAAATGCAGCTGTTTATTCTAATAGTTAGACACCTTTAGAAAATGTGTGAGAGGAAAGGATTTGCATTGAAGTTACTCCAGTCCCAAGTCAGACTTCAGGAGATGTTAAAACTCAGTGCGAGATCAAAACAATTGCTATCATTGATTTGCATGAGGTTACAACTAAATAAGCAGGTTTTAATTCGTCCTCTCGTCATATGAAACACTAATTTAGATCCTGCAAGGCCAACGGAAAGCAAACGCAAAACATTTGGACAGAAAAACCCGGTCACATGGGAGAAGCGCACCTTACTCAGGAGGGTTTTCTCTCTGTTTAAAGAAGAAAAGATGTTTCCCCTCCCATCCACCACTCCCCTCTTCTTTCTCCGCATGTCCCTCATCCAAAAACTAAAAAGAAAACACACTCACACACACACACTTACAAAAGAACATTTTCAATCACCTCACTTTCTCACTCTCTGTCATCTGCCAGAGTCCCAGGTTCAACACTTTAAGGCAGGGGAGCTGTGTGATCCTCTCCAGTCCCCTCTTGGTGATCTTGGTACATCCATACAGGTCGATGCCCGCCAGCTGGGTCAGGTGGTCCGCTATGAGCTCCAGCCCTTTGTCCGTGATGCGCACACACTGTCCAATGTTCAGGGTCCTCAGCTCGTGCATCTGCCTCACCATCCGGTTTATCCCATCATCAGAAATGTGACACGAGCACAGGGACAGCGACTTGAGCTGGTACAGCCCCTGGGCGATGTACGCCAGGGTCTGGTCCCCGATCTTGTCGCAGAAGGACACGTCCAGTCCAGAGAGCCTCAGGGTGCCCATGGCCAGGTGCATGGTCCCCGTGTCACTGATGTTGTCACAGGAGCGTAGGTTGAGGCTCCACAGAGAGGCCATGTGGGATAGGTGGATCATCCCTGCGTCCGAGATCCCCCCACAGAAGCTCAGGTTCAGTACCCGGAGCTTCGTCAGCCCCTTGGAAATGTGCTTGAGTGACAGGTCTGTCAGTTTCTGACAGTCCTGGAGGGTCAGGTACTCCAGGTTCAAGCAGCCCTCTGCGGCGCTGCGGGTCATGCCCGCCAAATGTCCAATCCCCACATCCGAGACATGCCTGCAGGACCTCAGATTGAGGCTCTTGAGTCTATGCAGGCCCCAGGCTACCAGGAGAAGCCCAGTGTTGGTGATGTTGCTGCAGCCACCAAGCTCCAGCACCTCCAGGTTCTTCAGATACTGAGCTATCCTGCCGAGACTGGAGTCTGTGATCTGCTTGCACAGACTCAGGTTCAAAACCCTCAGTGATGGGATCTCCTGCACGAATGCATGACCCAGCCCGTTATCTGTGAGGTTGTAGCAGCCGGACAGGTTGAGGGACTCGATGTTGGGCATCCCCTGGATCACATAGCTCAGGCTGCGGCGCAGCGAGAGGATCTGGACCCTCCGTATGCCCCTTGCCTGGAGGCTGGGGAACAGGGAGGGATTGGCCCGGCGGAGGTGCAGCTTGGCCTCCACCCCCCTCCACACCGACTTGTGGTAAGATGCATCCCTCCAAGCGATGCATACTTGGGCCACCCTGCCTTTGTCCCTCACGTCCATATAGCTGAAAATCATGGCCAAAATTTCCGGGAAGAGGCACGAAATGTGCGTCTCCATTGTTTTTCAAAACCAAGGCATATAAGAATTAATACTCCTCACCTCCAAGGCTGAACAAAAAAAAGAACCAACTCCCCCCCTCTGCTCCTCTTGCACTGGGGCAAAAGTATCAACAGTCCCAGTTATCCATGGGAGTGAAACAAGGAATAAGAGTTGTGTGTTTCTCTCTCTCTCACATTGAACTGTGCAGAAATCGATCCAACTCTCTCCAGCTCCACGTGATCCGCTCTGGTGGCGCAGTAGGACTCAGATGTATTAAATGAAAAACACAGAAAACAAAAAAAAGGAGCGTTTATTCCCGTCTCAGCCCCTCTCTCCGCCAAAAAGAGGAGGAGAGGGGGCGAAGGGAAGGAGGAGGAGGAGGAGAGGAGGCGAAGCGTCGATCCTTGCCCCTCTCTCTCTCTCTCTCTCCCTCTCTCTCTCTCTCAGGCGACGCTTCCTTGTGTTAAACCCACGGAAAGACGTCCTCTCTCGGCCGAGCGCGGGTCCAGACGCTCGCACATTTTCAAGCAGGAGAAAGTTGAGGCGTTGGGGGGGAAATGAAAAAAAAAAGGAAAAACCAGCGAGCAGCTCTCAACGCCGCCTGTTCGAAAACACCTCCATGACAGAAAGAGACGAGCGAGGACGGTCGAGAGAGCCTGTCTTTGTACGGGGAGAGAGGGAGTGAGAGAGAGAGAGAGAGAGGGAGAGAGAGAGAGAGAGGGGCGTCCTGAGCTCAAAGCCTTTGTCTGCTCTTTTCAAACCGACTTGGCAGAGACCGCTTCACTCCGGCTGAGCGGCGGGGGTGCACGCAAAAGCCACCTCCTGATGCATTCTGTTTGAACCCCTTTAAAACCACACTGTGCGATACCATGAGAGTCGTACGTGATTTATAACCCGGTGTCATATGTGTGGTGGGGTTGGATGAGAGGTTTGACGCGAATTAAACTCGCGCCGTGCCCGCGTCCCCCCCCCCCTCCAGCCTCCGTGTCAGCCACTTGGTCTCTCCCGCCTCAGCTGGAACGGTGCGAACAGTTTCCCTTGGAAACCAACTTCTTACAATTCAGTTCACTTTGGGCTTTAACCCTTTGAGTGGACCACACAGGAAACACGGAGCAGGAGCCCGCTGCGTGCAGAGACACTTCAGCACAAGTTGTCACACAGAGAGCAAATCAAGAGGAGTCGTGTCTCCTCCTGATCAATAACAGACAGAGCAGACAACACACAGACTAGGTTAAATGCTACACATTATTATAATTCATAAATTGATCAAAAACTTGATTATAGGGATAGTTCACTGTTCACCCAAAAATTCAAATTCACTCATGATCTACTCACCACTACTTTTGGAGTTTCAGGGGTAAACAGCGTTGCAGCCAAGTCTAATACAGTTGAAGAAAAATGGGGACCACTTCTTCAAACAACAGAAAAAAAACTAAAATGCCTCCACACTGCCCTTGTGGTGTCATCAAAGTCTCCATTAGTCCTGACATTCGAATTCGACTTGAAGCGGAGTCATTTATTCCATGTTTTAGCCTTAATGTCCACTGTCATCGTCCTCCAGAGCTGCACTCGCACCTGGATGTATGATTATGTAATGTTCCTGTTATTGTGGGAAACAATGTAGGAAAGTAAAAAAAAAGTCAATGTTATAATTTTTATTTTTATTTTAATTAATTTCGAGATGCTTTATTGGATCAGGATTTGATACCATGTTATCAATATTTGTGTGTGTGTGTGTGTGTGTAATTTGAAGTCTTCTCTGTCCCTCTGTTACATCTGTGTTATTAATCTGTCCCTGTCCCTATCATAAATGTTAAACAAATACAGGCTATTGATACAGAGCATATATATTTGCCAAGGGTGAGGTGGTGCTAGAATAATCTAATAAGTACTGAAAAAACATAATATGCTCAAGTCTCTCTAATAAAATATCCTACTGAGAGTGAGTCAGTGTAAATGTCTATATCAGTAAGTACGTAGCAGAAATGTTCTAAACTGCTCATTTCACATATCAAAGCGTGACCATGCTCCAAAAACATCAGTATAGGTAGTAGGACAAAGGTCTTTTTTGTGCTGTCGACCAACCTGAAACTTTCCTCCCCTGCACAGGGCCCCTCTGACCCCCACAGGAGCCTCGGC